>NC_087070.1:23218751-23485532 GCF_963678635.1 Symsagittifera roscoffensis
CTTCCTAGCTACTCATATTCTAAAGTAACAAATCATACCGGTGTCAATTCAAATGTTCAGGACATGAGAGTAGCTAAATTGTTAGTTCACTATATTCTTTCAACATATGACAGTCTCCAGGCGCCGGGATTCCGACTCCGTTCTCTTCAAGAACTAACGTCGTTATTTCTTCCACTGCGTGGCACGAGAGGGTACTGATCCTTCCGGCTCTCCCACTAAAGCCTCCTTTGTCCCTTCTGGATTCAATTAGTTGTCTTATTGTGCGTGATCGTTACGATAAGAGGCTTCGTTTTTCTTTTTGTTCTCTTCCGACGTCTTGCACTTTTCATTCGGGTTGTTGTGTTTTTTGTCACTTTTCATCCAAAGATGGCCGTTTTCTGTATTTCTCAGAAGTAGACTGTCAGCAATAAAAATTTCTAAAATCAAATATTCTAGAATATTCTGGCCCTCCTTTTCTTAATACATGCTTGTTAAGGCATCTAATGTCATGATCGCCCTGTGACGGTAGGTTCCACTGTGCCAATCTCGGGGGATGGCACATACGTTTTCAGAAAATGAGAAGCTAGGAGCTGAGGGAAAGGGTTGATTAATTTCCGATGGATATGATGATTTTTATCTACCGAACAAAAACAATCGTAATAGGATAATAAATAGTAGCCCTGTTTTTAAGAGTGAACTCGTGATCTGGGGATAATGAGACCCACCCATGAGCTCGTTTTTTTGCATGTAATTAAGTTAATTTGCACGAGCTAGCCGACAGCCTTAAAAAGTAACAATTTCTTCGACCCGATGTTAATCGACCACACATTGAACTGCCTTTGGTAGAGACGGTTAAGCTAGCCAGTAGAGACGGTTAAGCTAGTAGAGACGGTAAGCTGTGTTTAGAAGCTAGCCAGTCATTTGAGGACCTAGCTTTTTTTTCCGGCATGTACTTCGGGCGAATGTTACAGATTGTGAATGGACACAATACTCTGCTTAATAAGGGCATTCCAGTTTGAAGTCCAGTAACAATCCTTCTGTTTCAGAGCTCGTCTCTTGGGCTGCTTGATATAACGGTAGCTGACTCCCCAGCCCTTTTTAGACCAGGCGCAGGCTCGGTTTATGACTGGAAATTGGCGGCGTTCGAGGCAGAAGATCGTTAAATTATAGAGATTTAGTTCATTATAGATATATTTTTCAATGGTTTTTTGACTAGGCGATATGACAATTCACTGAAGTAACTTCGGTAAGCAGGATAATTTCTCATTTCTTTTTTGGACTTGTCATGGGATGTGAAAAATAGGAAAAGTTGTTTTCGTCAGTTGAAATAGGATTCAAAAAATTAAATTCATTTGGAAAACAGTCCGTGATTATGCGTCCATATATGTCAAATTTATCACCTGTAACCAACTTGTTGAATTTTTGAGAATTCGTCCAGAAAACGACATTATACTTTATTTTTTGAGGTTCAGGGTACCGGTAAATGGGGTCTTTTCAAACCAAGCGGTACACAGTGTTCAGACAAAACTTCTAAGAACGGATATTAGAACAAGGCAAGGACAGATGAGGAAAACGTTGAAGTCAAACTAGAAAGGGCGAGAGGCGCAGTACAAGGGAGTGTAAATGAGAATTTTTGGCCTTCGGTAATGAAATACTTAAGTCTTAGGGGACAAACACAAAGAACAACAGTCAAAGAGACCCATCAGAGGAAGCTAATGAAACTATCAGAAAGGCAGGACCGACCTCTAGGGAACCAAGGTAAGGGTTGGCTAGGAGCTCATGATGATGTTGAATTACCAAATTGGGTACAACAGGTGTTGCCATTAGGGCCGAAACATCCCGTCAGGGATAATTTCAATGAGACACTTTCTCACCGATATTGAAATCTTTCTATCGGATCTCAAAATTTTACAGTCCCCTGGGAGGGCCTTTGTGAGATCGAAGCTGTGGCAAAGCCTATGTTAAAAGGGTAAAACAAACACCATCTGACAAAGGCGTTGCGAAGTCCCGAAAGTATCTGAAGATTAATGGATTAGTTGCGGTACCGTATGACAAGGGCGTGGGTTTTTGTGTAATGAGGAAGGACACCTACGAGAACAAGTTGTCGGATACATTAGATTCAAATCAATTCAGCGAGAAAAAGGAACAATTGATGCGATTGTTTTGAAGACAGAAAGAGACATCAATAAGAAGTTGTTGACTATGAGGAAAAAAGACGAAATAAGTGAGAATCTCTACACAAGGATGAGGTCTACTGGAAGGCAGCCCGCCAGGCTTTATGGGTTGGCGATGGTGCATGAAGAAAATACCCCATTAAGACCGGTCCTCTCATTGCCTGGTAGCTCTTAGTGTAACTTGAACAAGGTTTTTGAAAAATTTTTTGAGAAAATTGAGGGCGCAAACATCGAAACCAACTCACTAGATGCGAGAGAAATCTTAGAGAGCACTAATCTTGAGCCCAATGAAAAATTTGATATGTCTAGATGTAAAGAGTTTGTATACAAAAGTTCCACTGAAAGAAGCAATAGACATAGCTCTGAGAAAACTGTATGAGCAAGATGAACCACCATCAATTGCTAGGAAAACCATGAAGAGACTGGTGAACATGGCAGTTATTCAAGTCCATTTCAAGTGCAATGAAACATGGTACGTTCAGAAAGATGGTTTGGCAATGGGGACATCTCTTGCCGTTATTTTAGCAATTCTTTGGCTGAAGCAGTATGAAACTGCACTATCGAAGGATATTCTCGAAATGTTTTTGCCCGAAAAAGATCTTAACGGAATATGTCCCGAGTGCAATAAGAAAGTCACCTACAGGTCAAAAGATGTCGAATGTGAATGCTGTTTGAACTGGTATCGCGTAAAATGCAGTTATATATCAGATGCTGAGTATTGAAATATAAGTGAAACCGTCTGGTACTGTAGAAAATGCATCGCAATAAGAGAAAAAAATATTTCACTGCAGCACGCTAAGTTATTTCTCCATTACCTTGACGATATAGTGAGAACAGTGAAGGGTGATCCTGAAAAAGTGCTACGGGCTGCAAATTTACAGTTCACAATGAAGACACCAAACACAAACGGGAAATTTTCATCTTCGGAATCACAAATTAGTTTTGATAAAAGCAGGAAAGTTAACTGTGGGAGGTAAAAAAAAAACCAACAGATACAGGTACCATACTAAATTTTAGAAGCTGTGCCCCCTTTCAGTACTGTGATTGAAGTGTGATTGAAGGAACTGTTCACCGGGTTTTCCGCGGTACGTCAACATGGAAAGAGTATGATAAAGCGATGAAAATCAACCATGAACAGTGGTTGGATAACCAATATCCGGAAATTTGGTCGTCGCGGGTTGCATTCCATGCTCTTGAAAAAATCAGCAGGGAGGGCAAAAACAAAAAAAACATGGCTGAGAAAATGAAGCCCCGTGATTATAGCAGTTTTCACTACCCTAGAGGGAATCACAATCAGGCATTAGCAAAAAAAGTGCGCGATATCACCAATGCTCAGATAAAATTCACGACGAGGAAAATGAAAACTTGTATGACCTCTCTAAAATCCTCCTTTTCCAGTGAACTGTAATCAAAAGTGGTGTACAGACTTGAATGTTGTGGGTGCAAATCCATCAATTATGGCCAGACGATCCGACATTTCACTACAAGGATTGAGGAACACCGAAAAAAGGATACCCCTGTTGGACAGCATAAAAGGCAGTGTGGTAGTGAGAGTGGTATGTCGGAGTTTAAATGGAAGATAATCGACCAGGCGTCCAGCAGCATCAAGTTACTTACATTAGAGGCGCTGCACATTAGGAAAGAGACCGGCAATTAACACGCGCGATAAGTTTAAAAGTAGGGAGCTGACACTAAGGCTATAGTTCCAGAATCGAAAAAATCTGGCCAAAACAAAAATTTTGAAATAACTCACATGTTAGCATGAAAAATAGCGACAAAACGAAATTGTAAAAACAAAAATGGGTGAAAACTCTCAGAATTTGTGACAAAATGTTTAAAATTGATACATAATAGTATTTACATAATTTCAGTAATATTTGTAGTTTTGATTGGTATAATTTTTCAAATTTTGAATTGATGATGAGTATGACGCTTTTTATGATCTTTGATCATTTTGTACAGATAGTTTAGAATTTTCAAAAACCTGAAGATGCACAAAAATGTGCGAAAACGTTTGTTTGAATTTACAGATTTAATTCATTATAGATATTTTCTTCAATGGTTTTTTGACTAGGCGATATGATAATTCACCGAAGTAACTTCGATTAGCATGATAATTTCTCATTTCTTCTTTTGACTTATCAATAGATGTGAAAAATAGGAAAAATTGTTTTCGTCAATTGAAATCGGATTCCTTCTAGACATTGATTTCATTTTATTCAAAATGTTACTGGAACTCTTTAATCTCTACCATTTAACATCAACCTATTTTGCCTTCTGATTTATACTCTTGAATTGTCAATAGATTTGAAGGATCTTTTCCAGTCACCCTTTGATTTTTCAAAATTCTTCAAATAAAGCCAATTTAAAATTTCTTTTCGTGATAGAAACTGCATCAAAACGTATCAGCGTGAACAGGTGAACAAATTTTCAGATTTAACATGCAAAATGCCGTGTGAACAATTTTTAAACAGCTTTGTTTTGCTATTTCACGAGGGGGGTGGGAAACTGTAAAAGAGCCGATTTGAAAATAGGAAAAGCGGTTTTCGTCAGTTGAAATCGGATTCGTCAATACATTGAATTCATCTTATTCATGTGCCAGTCGGTCATGTCTGGAAGTTTGACCTTGAGAGACACAAAAATACGTAATTTTGGAGTGAAGTTTTAAGTTTCAAAATTTCGAATGGAGCCTGTCATGCTCAGTTTTCTCGTACCAACTGAAAACAAAAAAGTGAAAAATCAGAACATCCGAGTTTACAATTGCGGGAAAATACTCAAGAAAAACAGCGGGAAATTGCTATTCGCAATTTCCAGATATAAATTAGGACACGAGTAGAGCTGTCTTATCCCGAAATAGGAAGAGAGATAATAAAAAGAAGAGAGTGTATCAACATGTGAGTCCCTAATTTAATTTTCTCGAGTGTGTTTTATTATTGTTATGTTGAGATAAGGCGAGTTTTAGGTTGATCCATCTGAAATGGATCAAAGTTCCACTGTCGAATAAAAAGTAACTTAACGGATTGTTCCAACCCTGTTTTTAACGGCGTTCGTGTATTTTGGGTATCTCGAGACCTAAGTATGGGGACGTTCTTATTTTCTAGAGTGGGGGATATTTTGGTAGTAGCCTTTAAGCTGTAACGGGTTCTAGTCTCATGTCGCAAGCGAACCGAATTGGCTCCGACCGTTCTTGAGGTAGAAAAACACAAGAGATAGTGTCCCTGACTCTTGAGCCAATGGTTATAGGGCCTATTTTTCTTAAGCCTCATATGTGACTGAAATAGGCGACTGTTACATAGTGTTTTTATGGCGCTCCTGGGTGTTTTTACGACATCATGACTACGGAGTCGAACCCACTTGACACAGCTCCGGGCTGCATGCCCATTCTAGAGTACCGGTGGTACGCTTAAGCGGGAACGTGTAAACCTTCCGGTTGTACCGTGATAGATTTTTACGAAAACTTGAGAAAACTTCCTGGTACGCTCTCCGAACGAGGCTTAGCTAACCGAGTAAAGGGGGGTAACTAGGGAAACAAAAACAAGAAAAAAGTATAGAAAAAGGAACAAAAACCATAAAACGAATAGACAGTGACTTTGATACCGGATCATTTGGATCAAACGTTTATATTCATTAAATAGTATACCCATACTGTTTTATAAGACCGATCGTTTCGATCAATATAGCAATTTAAACCAGTGACTTCAATAAGGTGCCCGAGTGGGGGGCGTTGTTAAGGGTTTTCAGATAGATTGCAACCGAACAGGACCACTAGGAGACTTGACTGGAAAGGGTGACCAGCCGGGTGGGAAAGTGGTTCACAAGGATCGAACCGGACCACTAGGAGACTTGACTGGAAGAGGTGACCAGCCAAGTGGGAAAGTCGTGCTGCTGTCAAGTGCAGAACAGAGACAACCAGCACAGGATCACCAGAGGAGGACGCACAGGGGTGTTCTCAAGTTGGGCAACGGGTATCGTTAGAATCCACATTACATTATAGGAGATAAGTGTAAAATTGGATAAGCGGAGTCCCATTGTTTTGAGAAAGTTTTTGCACAAGCAGGCCTGGAAACAGGTCTACGGTTTTCTCTCGAGAGGTTTAGCACCCGGCGCTTAAGGGATTTTTCGGCTTAAGAGGGGGGCTAAAGAGGGGGGAGGTTAGAAGGGGGCTGGTTAAGTTAGAGGTTAGCGGTTATAAATTGTAAAAAGGGGGGACACATTAGAGTAACTAATTGTTCAGCATCGTCGACTTAGTTACATTAGATATTTACACGCGTTGGTTATAGGAAGCGGATATCCAAAATTAGAATCAGGTTAAGGTAGGTACCCTGGTCGGATCGGTAGGAGGGAACGGACATAGACAGTTTTTGTGATACCCCATAAGATCGCTAGCAGGGGGGAGGAAAACGCGTGGCAATCGGGTACCAGACATTTTTTCGGACAAGATTGGCATCAGTCAACCTTGAATTTCAGGAGAACTCACCCATCTGTTTTCGAAATTTTTTCCAGTTTAAAATTTTACGTTTTGGTGAAAATTTGTTGTTGGTATTTTAACGAACAGGTGATCACAAGATACCTGCGGGAAATTTAGAGTTTCAAATAACCTGAAAAGACTGGATTAGTATTTGGGTTTCGACCATTAAGATAGGGATTTTGGGAAAACTTTTTACTAGGGCTCAAGTGGTGGTATAAGGTACAATGGTTCAATAGTCCCTACAACGAAGAAGAAGAGACCCGATATCCAGACACTCAGTGACGAGTCTTGGGACAGTACCGAAGAAGTCTTGGGACATTGCAGTCTGGGGACAGTCTTGGGGCAACACAGTCTTGGTACAGTCTTGGGACAGTGCAGCCTTGGGACAGTCTTGGACCAGAGCAGTCTTGCTACGAAACAGTCTTGGGACATTGGTCTTGGGACGTTGGTCTTTGGGACAGTGGTCTTGGGACATTGGTCTTGGGACATTGGTCTTGGGACATTGGTCTTGGGACATTAGTCTTGGGACAGTGGTCTTGGGACATTGGTCTTGGGCCATTGGTCTTGGGACATTGGTCTTGGGACATTAGTCTTAGGACAGTGGTCTTGGGACATTGGTCTTGGGACATTAGTCTTGGGACAGTGGTCTTGGGACATTGATCTTGGGCCATTGGTCTTGGGACATTAGTCTTGGGACAGTGGTCTTGGGACATTGATCTTGGGCCATTGGTCTTGGGACATTAGTCTTTGGACAATAGTCTTGGGACGTTGGTCTTGGGCCATTGGTCTTGGGACATTAGTCTTGGGACAGTGGTCTTGGGACGTTGGTCTTGGGCCATTGGTCTTGGGACATTAGTCTTGGGACACTAGTCTTGGGACGTTGGTCTTGGGACATTAGTCTTGGGACGTTGGTCTTGGGAAATTGGTCTTGGGACATAAGTCAGGTTGAAGTAACCAATTGTAAAATCATATTCTCTATCCTATCCTAACATATAAAATTTTCAAGAGCTTAAGAAAAGTTGTTTTTAGCAAATCGTCGATTTCTTTTTATAAAATTTTTTTTGTCAAAAGAGGTTTTAACCTTAGAGTAGAATTTTGTAGATAATAATACTGTAAATAGTAACAATTGTAAATAATGAGGCGGAGCAGGGTACCGGTAGCTGAAAAAAGATCTACCGAAGCGAAGACAAAGTATAATTCGTCGCTACGTAAGACAACATCAATGGGTCCGAAGGTAACAAAGTAGAACTTTTCAGTTAGTATGGTCAGCACGAGGAGTACCACGGAGAACAAAGCAAAAGAGGGCACGGAAGGGGAACGAGTAGAACCCAACAGCGAGATTGATCTAGAGACACCTGATCAAAGTGTGGATGAAGCAGGAAAGAAGACGACAGAGTCAACTCCAATGCCTAATGCGGAAGAACCTAACCCGAATCCCATAGAGTTCTCACCGATAGACAACGTGGAAGACACAACAAGCAACACGCCAGAAACAGTGAAGGATGAGTCTCAAAAGAGAACGTCTTTTACTGAAAGATTAGCAATGATGGTCGGAATGAGATCGAAGGACGCAGCAGTGGAGGAGACGAAAGTCGAGAAAAGCAAAACATTCGGAACAGTATCCACGAGAACGACAGAGACCGATCAGAACGAGGGTCAGAGAAAATCGGGACCAGTGACCAACTACAGGACAACAACGGACCATGGAACGACAACTCTTGAGTTAAGCGACTTGATGGCGAAGCTAGATCAGATAGATGAGAAACTGAAGCACAGCGAAGAGGATAGAAATGTGATAAGGAATGAAATGAGACACAACAAACATGAGTACTTGGACAACTATTTCCATCTAGCGAGAGCGACGGAGGAAAAGCTTCAGAAGATGTCTGACAAAGTAGAAACCACTGATGAAGAGCGAGAAAAGAACATCAGAAAAGACATGCAAGAAATGAAGCAGCGATATGACACAGTGAATTGCCAGTTAGGGGGAGTTTGGAAACGAGAATGGATACGATGAGTAGGGAACAGGCTGAGAGCTCAAGTGCAATACAGACAAAGCTAGACGCTATTCTTAGGAATTCAACACAACAAGACAGGCCAGCTGCAGAGAGGACACAAGGTAATAGAGTGGACTTTGTGGAGCCTCAAAGGAACAAACGACAGTCAACACCGTTACCAGCAACCCGGGAGGCCGCGATTACGGCACCGGTGGGGGCCAGGGCTATTATAAAAAATGGAACAGCGAACACAACCAGTGGTCCAGGGGACTCCACGGCTCACAACAACGTTGGACCGGATGCCATGACCTGGGCAAGCACCTGGGAAATGATGAACAGGACGCTAGAAGCCTTCGCCACGAGGAATACCGACTCGAGTGACAGAGGAAGCAGCAAATCCAGGAAAACCTTCAAGAAACCGAAGGAGTTCAAAGATGATTCAGATGGATGCATTGACACTTGGGTAGAAGTCATGAGGTTGCACTTAGAACAAGACAACTTGAACGATGAGAGGCAAGCATGCACATCGATACTGAGCAATCTGGAAGGAACGGCATTGAAATGCGTGGTTGCAAAGAAAGAAGAGGAATGCGACACAGCGGACAAAATGTTTGAAATATTGTTAAACAGATTCGGCTCAGGCATGAAGGGTAATCAAGCGATGATGCGATTCGAAAAGACGAGACAAAGGGACGATGAATCGATAGACAGGTTCCTAGATGATTTTGAGAGCTTGAGAAGAAGGAGTGACCCGGAAGAATCTACCAATCGAAGGAACTTCAGCATCGCCTCAAAGTTCATTGATGGGGTAAAGAGTGATGACCTGAGAGCGATGTTAGCAACGTACTATACATTGTCGAAAGATAGTGCACCAACTCCAGAAGAGATGAGGCAGAAGTCAAGAGAGTAAATGCTGATGAAACCCAAGAAATACTCGTACTCAGACAACAGGAACACACAAGGGGAGAGTCAGCCACAGAGGTCGTCATGGTACAAGCCCAGAGATGACATGGACAAACGCAGGTCATGTGCTAACTGCGGGTCAGCTGATCATCATGTGGCGGATTGCACGACATACAAACAGGGCATGAAGAGTTTGGGATGTGCACCCGATGAGGAAGAGATGAGCCAGATGGAGGAGCACGAGTTCTATAGTGGCTTGATCATCAAAATAGGTGCAAGATGCTTCTTCTGCAACCAAGAGGGGCACTTCAGGATGGACTGTCCGTTGTTTTGGGAAGCGGTCAAGAATCAGAGTCATCCAAAACACAAGTTGGCGCTAGCAGCGGTGCAGAACCAGAGAAACAGACAAGGTGAATTTGAGACGAAAAACCTAGAAAGAACAAGTGCGGAGCTACCAACGAAAACAGTGAAAGCTGTAACACAATGTAATAGCGCAGTAGAGGCCACGGCGAAGAACGACCTAGCAATAGATTATGGGAAGGCGGCAGCGGAGGCCATCAACAAAGTGAAACAAGACCTGGCAGCGAAAGAAATAGAACAACGACTGAAGCAAGAGATCCAAAGACAGAGAATGAACGAAGCATTAAGTTGCGCACAAACAATACCAGAAGCTGCTGAGGGGTCGACAAAATTTGGAAACTGCAACACATTAAAAATGGTTACAGGAAAGCCATTTGGCATAACAAAGATTGGGGCAAGAATAATGTCAATAATCACTGTAGGCGGCCACGAAGTAACGAGAAACTTAAGCGAACCAAGTGACCAGACAATAATGCACATTGATGTGTACGCAGATTACTTGAGTTGTATAAGCCCACAAACGACTTCTAGAGCGTTAAGAGATCTACTCACGAGAGGGGTAGCAAGTCGGTACGTGTTGATAACAGGTACACAGAAGCTTATGGTCCACATGAAGTGATGCTAAATATAGATGGAATCAACATCTATACCAAAACAATGATAACATGTGATGAAGACCTAATTGGGCAAATCTACGTGGGAAAAGAAGAGTTGAAAGTGAGATCGATCGGACACTGCGCCATACTTGAAGAAGATGCGATGCACATCGGGACAGAGGCAGATGTGACAGGGCACGTGCTAGACATAAGTGGCAAAAAGACTCAGTTACGTGGGTTACTTGATACGGGAGCAGTCTTGAGTGTCATATCAATCGAAACTTGGGAACTAATGGGCTTCAACAAAGATGATTTGATAGATTCGAGAATACGGTTGTCAGTTGCAAACAAAGGAGCCCTGCGGGTGTTGGGCAGAACGCCGATAATAGCCCTCAATCTGGGGGAACGTAACCTGTGGATGAGCTTTCTTGTGGTAGAAAACCTAGATGAGTCTGACCAATTTATTTTAGGCAGAGACTTCATCAGGAGCTTTGATGTAGCGATTGATCTAAACAACGCAATGTTCAGGATACGGAACCCGGATAGGAGGTACGCAATCAAACCGGTAAATTTAAAAATGGCAAATGAAACCAAAGCACCGGTATTCTTGAGTAGGAGGGTGAGGCTAAAGGCGAACGAGGCGGTGATTGTAAGCTTACGAATGAAAAATTACAATGAACTAAGTGACAACAAGCAGGTATGTGTAATCCCAAACCCAAATAGTCAAAGTGCTGCTGTTTTAGGAAGATCCTTCTCGATTACGAAGAGCGGCCTCTGCGTGAGTGTCTTGTTGAATACCCTTGACATGCCAATCACGATACAGAGGGGGAGAAACTGGGATATGCTTTAGCTGTTAAAACTCGATATGAAATGACTGAAAACCATAAACAAAATGAAGTTGTTGATTGTCCCAATCATAGGGACAAAATTTGTATCTTGAGACGATTGCATAAAATAAAAGATTCATCGAGTCTTGTGAAGTCACTTAAGTCAGAGACGGACGATGGACTATCGAGCTGTTCGAATTTCCCGGAACGGCCCACATTATACGAAGTACAGGGCAATAAACCGGTTCTACCGAATATTGAACACCTAAGAGGCAATTACACGGACGAACAGCTCGAAGCCATCAAGGACGCACTAGAACGGAACGAAGAGGTTTTTTCAAGACATAAGGCAGACATCGGGTGTTGTAATTTTGCTGAGCATGAAATAGAACTTGAGGAAAACGCAATACCGCACAGGGAGGGGGCGAGGCGCATGACCCCACACAAATCGGATGCGTGTAGAAAGGAGATTGAAACGCTACTAGAGTATGACATGATAGAACCATCCAAATCACCGTGGGCGTGTGGAGTAGTGATGGCCAAAAAGAAAGGCGACCAGTTGAGGTTTTGTTGTGACTTTCGATGCCTGAACTCCGTCACGGTGAAGGATGCCTATCCCATACCCAGGATTGATGAGAGCCTCTCGAAGTTAGGTGATGCAGAATTTTTTACGACTCTTGATTTAGGCTCGGCTTTTTGGCAGGTACCACTCAGGAAGCAGGACAGGGACAAGACAGGGTTTGCCTGCGAGTTGGGTCTGTTTCAATGGAAACGGATGGCGTTTGGACTTTGCAATGCCACAGCCACGTTTCAGCGGTTGATGGCACACGCGCTGATAGGCGTGACGAAGAAGTATGACAATCTGGTAATGTGCTATGTGGATGACGTGTTTATAGCGACACCCACACTAGAGGACCACATTGAAAGACTTGACGAAGTATTTGCGTGTATGAAGAGGTCGGGGCTGAAGTGCAAACCATCAAAGTGTGAGATACTCAAGGACTCGATAAAATACTTGGGCAGGATGGTGGACAAACACGGCATCAGACCAGATCCAGACGCAGTAGAGGCAGTTCTAACTTGGAAATCGCCGAAAACGGAACACCAATTGATGAGCTTTCTGGGTTTTGCAAATTACTATAGGGAATTAGTCAAGGGCTATGCGGACAATGTTTATCCGATGCAACAGTTAATGAGGCACAAGGGCAAGAAGTTCACGTGGAATAACGCAGCAGAAGAGTCATTCCAGAGAATAAAGAAAGAGTTGTGCGAGGCACCAGTACTAGGGATGCCAACAGAGAAGGGGATGTACGTACTGGATACGGACGCGTCGGTAGTAGCGATATCTGGAATTCTCCACCAAGAACAAGAGTGGAACGGGAAAACAGTCTTGAGACCAATAGCGTACGGGAGCAAAGTCCTAAGTGACACGGAAATGAAGTAAAGAGCACCGAAAGCAGAGATGTTCGCGGTGGTTACCTTTGTCGAGAAATATAGGGCATACCTAGGCAGTGAGCCATTCAAGTTGCGAGTCTACAACCGGGCACTAAGCTGGCTGAAGACGTACTCAATGGACCAAAGTTACATTGGGAGGTGGATAGTTCGCATGGACGGATACAATATGATAATTGAGCACAGAACACGAGACAAACATCAAAATGCTGACAGCTTGAGCAAGAAGACGGAGTTCTACGAGAGACAAGAACAGAGGGAGGCAGATAGACCTGAGATCAAAGATGGCTTCTCCTTCATGGACAAGGAAACGTATGACAGTCTTCCTCTCACGAGATGGTTGGACAAATCAGGCAAACCAATAGAAGATCACCCCGAGTTACCAAAGGAAACTACAAAAAAAACAATCTTGAGAAAGAACCGAGGGATACCGATAGGAATAATGCTCAAGTCAAAGTTCGTGAGGGAGACGCTCAAAGCAAAAGGCTACGATCTCAACCAGGTAGAGACGGGGGAAGCACAAATGGACGAAGACTTAAAGGGGTTACTCGAGAGACTAGCAGATGATAAGCCCGTGATTCAAGAAAACTGTAAAGAGGAACCTGAGGTCACAATACTGCGAAAGAGCGGGACAGCGGGAAATACCTCGAAGGTGACTAACCTTGATGGGAAGGAAGTGGTGCAGTCACTGGTTGAAAAGATCCCAGCTGAATTACTTGAACAGACTAGAGTCAGGAGAAAGAGAGTGGAATTCAAGGAAGAAGCTGAATACCTGGGACCAGGTCAAGAGTCCGGGGAGCGGTCCACGTCCACAGAAGAAGAAAACACAGAAGAAGAAAACACTGAAGGAGAAAATTTGTCCGGGGAGTGTGAAATGTGGGATGAGGACTCGGAAGCGAGCAGTGACAATCAAGATAGTCTCTGCATGATATTGGCAGAAGAAAAGATTAGACACCACGACAGGGAACTACAAACAGATCCGTCCTCAGGAACCTTCAACTTGGACGTGCAGGAGATACGAGGTGGTGAAGAACTTGAAAGGATTGCAGTTTCGAGGAAGCCATTCAGGGAGCTATCATGCAATTCAAATGTGAGAACAAATCTGGTGCCGGAAGACGATATGAAGGTGGTAAGGAGGATAGTATGCGTGAAGCTGAATGACGACGTCCACAACCCTGGGGAGATGAATGGGCAGATCATGGCGCTGAAGGAACATGTAAAAGCGAGATATAGGCTGTCGGACCTGATAAGAGCCCAGAAGAATGACAAGATGACAATCAATCTCTCCAAATGGATCCGAACGGGGTCCAAGGAGAAAGGGGAACTTGAAGAAGACAGCTACAAGATCCTGAGCCAGTTCTACAAAGAGAGGAAAGAGTTACTCTATCACACGGCTGATGGGGTTGTAGCATGCAAGAGAAAAGAAGAAGACAAGATACTACACAAGCACAATCTCATCATACTACCACAATTATATCAGACAGAGGTGCTGTTCAGATCACATGATCAAATGGGGCACCAGGGGATAGACAAAGTGCAACAAAGAATACTTCACAGGTTCGATTGGCAGGATTGAGGAAAGCCTGTGAGAGGTGGGTGAATGCATGCCAGGCATGTTTGCAAGTGAAAGACCCAAGGAAGATGAAATTCCCACTCAAGTCGGTGGAAAGCTCGGAATTTAATGAAGTGGTGCAGATAGACCATCAGAAGATCTGTATGACGGAGTCAGGGTATAACCAGATACTGGTTATAATTGATCACTTCACAAAGCTAGCAGAGGCGGTGCCGTGTCAAACAGCTTCAGCAGAGGAGACTTGTGACCACTTGATAACCCATTGGATATCAAGGTATGGTTGTCCAATGACTTTTCAGTCAGACAACGGCAAAGTCTTTGTGGGGGACTTGACTAAGGAATTAATGAAGAGGTCACACATAGCTCAAGCACACTCGACGACTTACCATCCTCAGACCAACGGGCTGGTAGAAAGACAGAACAGAACGTTGGTGAACATGCTGAGGGTATACTGCTCTAGGTACATGACGGACTGGGATAAGTATCTGCCTCAAGTCGTAGGGGCATACAACAGTACTCAACACTCGACGACGGGAATCAGTCCATTCATGATGTTGACAGGCAAAGAGAGAGCGATGCCTCTGACGTTCTTTTACCCAGAGTATGAAGGGAAGAGGACGTCGCCTCAAGCTTACGTGAAAGAGGCGATCAGGAGACAGCAGGAAATAAACGAGCTGTGCAGGAGGAACACTGCGCAGGCACAAATGAGACAGCGCAAGAAATATGATGAAAAAATATTACAGGCGAAGCCATATGAAGTGGGCCAGTATGTGTGGGTTTTCCAGAATGTGATACCGCCCAAAGGGACGAAGGAACTACTCAAGAAATGGAGAGGACCATTCATGATAAATGAAGTACATCAACAAGGACGGTTCTACCGCTTGAGTACTGGGCGAGCAGCACATTATGAGAAACTAAAGCCTCATGTACCATCCCCAGAGGACTGGTGTATACCAAAGGACATGGAGGGACTAGAGTACCTACTGGTGGAACCAGCATGTGAAGTGAACGAAAAAGGCACCAGAGATAAAAATGATGGCAATGAGAACTTGAGTTTGGATGACAATGAAAAAATAGACGCGGACTCTGAAGCGGAATCTTTTGTGGAAGAAGATTGGAACGATCCGGAGCAAGGTAAGGTGCCGAAGTGGACAGACCCAGACTTGTCAATACCAGCGGGGACAAGGAGTGGCAATCGCAAACGCACAGGCATGAGGTACAACAGGTACGGGGACGATTTCCTGATCGACAAGATACAGCCCGATGACCGAAGCAAAGAACTAATAAGTGTGGGCGAGCTGGCGGCAGATGGGAATGGCAGATCATCGATGATAATGAACACTACTCACAGGAAGATTACTCGACGCCGGAGCGGGAGACGGATTTAGAACAGAGCGAGATAGAGAGGAGGGAGAACACGAACCTGAGGATATTAGAATGGATGCGCGATGTCAAGAACGGAAGCGAGGAAGGACAGAGCATACAGCAAGTTGACATATCAGCGGGGAAGTACATGAAAACGGAGGATCCTCTTTTCGGCTGGACGGCAACAGACAGCCCGCTCGACATTCCGCCGGATAATTCAGACCCAGCATCATCGACGGGGACGTCGATAAATATTTTTGTCCGGGGAGTGGGGGTAGGACTTACCCACACCAAAAATTTGATGATAAAGAAACTCAGAGAAGTGAGAGAAAAGTGCGGACTGGAACTGGAAGGGGAGGAGGCCGAGCCTACCATAAGACGGAATTTCAAAACGAAGTTTGAAATACCAAACGAATACTCAGAAAATATCCTGATACCGGATAGTGACTTCATTCTGTCAGACAGGACTAGCGCAATCTGTATCACGGCGGACATGAGTTTCAAATCAAGACTGGAAGCTGACTTCAAGAGAGAGTACCAGAACGTGGAGTTTCTGTTTAGACAGAGACCGGGACTGGGAGGAATGACCGCGCTTCCACCATCAGTAGCACAAGTCCCGGGTAAATACCTGTGCTTCCTAGTGATGAGGGTCAATGACAGGAACACGATCGATCCTGAACACGTGATATTGGCTCTAACGAGACTACGAGACTTCATGATTGAAAGAGGGATAACGGAGGTCTCAATGCCGGTGTATGACCCAAACAGGGGGAAATTTAGCCCAAGGGAATTGTACGCTATCCTACACGTGGTCTTCGCAGAAACTGAGATAATGGTGCATCTTCACAAGAAATACTACTTGAGCATCGCCTGAGTCGGGTACGCGGGGGTCTCGAGTTGGGCATGAGGGAAGAATCTCGAGTTAGGTGTGGGGGTACAAAACAGGTAAAGAATTTTAGAGGTGATTGGCATGACAATTAATATTTTAAATGATTGATGGTGCTAAAACATAAAATGAATCTGCATGTATTTAGAAGATTTCCAATTGAACTATTTTAGTAGGACGGAAAGGAAAGGGTTTTAAATATAGTAGTGAAGGGGGGTTTTTAGGGTAGGAACACAGCCTGTTAGTCTAAAAAAATTGGGGTGTTATTTTTAGATTGATTTGGTAAAGTCAAATTGACTACTCAACTGTATTCAATTGAAGAAAGAGAACACAAGTTGAACGACACCTCAAGAAGTAAGCTCAAGTTGCTCAGGTAAACTCAAGTTGCTAATACTCAAGTTGCTCAGGTAATACTCAAGTCGCTAATACTCAAGATCACTTGGAAATTACGGAAATGGCAGATCGATTCTGGAATTCCATGCCATCGGCTTTGAAAAAACCCACACTTGACGAATTGTACAGACGTCTAAGAGACCTGGATTATACTCAAGTGAATGAGAGAATGGCAGTGATGTTGAGTTCCATCCTCCAGTTGGAGGATGAGGGCGAGTGCCGGGAGTCTGCGACAGAAGCAGTTTTGATGGTGGGCTACACCACCGATGGAATATCTAATCAAGAGCAAACCAGGTGGCTGTCTTGGAACGTGGATGGAGCAATAAGGGGGTTCGATTTGGCAAGGAACCCTGGCTTGAGTAATAATACTGAGTATGGTGCAGGGGAATTCCCACTGCCGGTCAGACCATCAGTCAGATCCACGGGCCAGAGCACGAGCAAGACACCATTGATGTCTCGAGCACAGCAGACGGGGGAAGCGTATCCGGACGTCAGTATCATGAAGAGAGAGCTTGAGAGGACTCAGCGGGAGAGGAACAAGGCGAACCTCGACCGGGATCAAGCGGTGCTCGAGAGAGATCAGGCAAAAGTTGAGAGGGATCAAGCGCGGAGGGAACTGGACATGATGAGAGCTGAACAGCTACAGGCAGAAAGGGTGCGAGAGAAGGCCGCGAATTGCGAGCAGCTGAAGTCGGAGCTTGAAAGGATCCAGCAACGACAACGCGAGCTCGACATGCAGAAAGGAGCTAGGCCCAAAGAGCGGGTGGTGACCGGCTCAAGACCAGAGTCACGTATGGAGGTGGATGAAGCTCCTAGGTCGAAGGGACGATTCAACCTCGATCGCGCTGCTCAAGAACATATGAACGAAGGGTTAGAGGTGTGGATACCGTCTGAATCAGCGTCCTCCCTGCGTGGTCTAGAGACACAAGTAATACGCCCGTTGATGGACGTCGCGCTGCCTGGATATACGCCAAGTTCGACCCCGGGTAGTAGTCAGGTAAGTGGTAGCTCGTCATGACTGAAAGAGTTGCACGAGCGGCTACAACTAAGGAATCGCGAGAGTCCAGCAAGAGTGGACTTACCCTCGACGTGGGGGAGCAACCTGTCAGGAGTGTGGTAATCTCGAGTTACAAAAAGAATACGGAAGGTAGATACCACAGGCACAATCGGATGGACTGGAGCACGGCGCAGAGAGACAGGAGAGATTGCTTCCATGACGCAGCTTGGGTGGAATACCTCACGCAGCCACGTGTGCCCGAGGGGGCGGTTCACCTGATCATAGGGGACAGCTTGTTGCGGGTGCTGACCCGGATCCAGTCCCATTGGCAAACGGGGATCTTGAGCTTCGCTGGTGCCGCGACGCCGCAGATGCTAGCGACACTTGAGATGCTAGGTATGGCAAGAGTATACACGGTGACTCTGATGGTCGGGACGAATGACGTGTCCAGGGGGGAAGCAAGGAAGGTGGCGAGGCTGCACGACAAGATGAGCTGCAATCTTGAGGAATTGCGGATTCAAATGGATCCGGCTATTCTTACGGTGTGCACCATCCCTTACAACATGAAAGCGGACCAGCATGCAATGGAGATGAACACAAAAGTGCGAAACGTGAACGAAATAATCAGGCAGATAAACCGAAGAAGTGTCCTCCCCGTTGGGTTGTTGGACGTGGCCGAGCAAATGGAGCTATCTGCTTTCCCTGACGATGCATCCTCGGATGGTATTCACTTTGATAAGCCCAGAGGGGTGGAGTGGTTGAATGACGTCTTCCAAAGGCACATAAGCGCATTGGAGGCAGAGTTGCTAGAGACGGCACAGGTCACATTCGGACCACCCCCAAATCCACCCTTCTTCAACTCGAGGGCTTTGTCCAGTCGCTTGGGTGCGATGGCCGATTCTAGAGACAGTTCGAGGAACAGCCGAACCAAGTTGCCGGGCGCCGCGCCCATGGAGGCTGATGAGGCAACGTCATCAACTCCCCAGGGATCGATAATATCCTCGGTGGTGGTGGCGGAGAAGAAGAAGCCAGAGAGACCAGCGGAGACCAGCAGGTCGAAATATGTGGAGAAGGTCAAGGAGCTGGACTTGGAAGACCTGGAATGCAGGCTAGAGTTAGCGAAAGCTTTGGGTCTTGAGCAGGTGTCGCACGAAGACTTGGGTAGACTCCAGTGCGTGGACTGGCTGAAGGCTCACGAGACATACTTCTCGAGAGCCAAAATGACGGAGACGGCGGATCTGACTGGGATTCCCACAAAATCGGTGATGGGACCTATTAACTATAGACCTCTCAAGTCATTAGGGAGTCCGGGACTCGTGGTGGAGCCTCCCAAACACCGAACCAGCACTGCCAGGATTAGGGTGGTCACTCCAGCACAGCTGAGGGTGGTGGACAAGCTGATGGATCCGAGAGAGATGGAATTACCAGACGCCGCGTATGAAGGTACGAAACTAGCCAATGACCCCAGATATGGGAAACCCTGCGGGAATACGCAGCTGGCCAAAACCTTAGCTGTTTATGACAGGGCAGACCCAGCCGCAGCGAGGGTGGTCATCGTGGCGGGATCGGACTTTGAGGGGACGTCTCCCAAATTGTTTTGGCCGGATATATTCATTGCCGGGAGCGGAGCTAAACCAGATGTTAACCCTGGTGGTGGCAGTAAAATCGGAGATGCCTTGCGAGCCTGAGCTACTGCTGTTTGCAGGGATGAACGATCACTTGCATGCGACGGGGTTTCTTGAGCAGCTCAAGGGTGATGAACCTACGCCGAAGAAGATCTGGGAAGCCATCCAGACATTATTTGCAGCCATGAATGAAGTACAAGAGAACGTTGCCTCACGATTTGGCTCCAAGACGAAAGTGGCGTTCACGACGTCCCCCGGGTACGCGAGCATGCCTCCCTCTCTGCAATTTGTGTATGCGATCTTGATCTTGATAGCAGAAGGGAATGGATGGCGTATTCTGATGGCAGCTCCCAATCGGGAACTGGAACCTACGAACTTGAGACTTCGCAGGTCAGAACTCGCGGCGGCGTGGGCGGATGTGTCCCACGCGATGAGGGGCTTTCACGAGTTGGCCGACATCCTCATCGTATTGGACGAGGTCCTCTTGCTGGAGATATCTAACTTCGCTAGGCAACTCAAGCTCAGTCCAATTATAGGGGACGATTATCCAGTGGTGACTCACCTGACGGCCAGTCTGTGGTTTCGAAACATGGAGGTGACCATCACAAGCTCCACCAGTAAATCTAGAGGGCCGAGCAACGAGAAGTAGAACGTGGCCGCATCGGAGAAGCAGCTGGAGTCGATGGTGTATCGACTGACACAAGAGGGAGGCAGGTGGCCCTTCCTGACACCAAGGCTGGAGAACGCCACGGAGAAGACAAGAGAAGATGCTCCGCTTCTGGTGAAGCAGATCTGGGATTTTCTTGAGGAGCAGCTGGGAGTGGCCGAGAAAAGGGAAATGACGGTTGGCAGGTTCGTCACAGCAGCCACCGAAGTCACGATTGGAGGATTCTGGAGGGAGCACGCAAGGGGTGAGCTGAGGACGAGGAGGGATCACGAGATTCTTGAGTTCTTGAGTCCTTGTTGGGGAAAGGAGTTCCTGGCCGGAGTGTATAGCGCAAAAGAGACCATCTTTAAAGCCTTCATACAGGAAGTATTGAATATGCCCATCAGTCTGTTGCTGGCACTGTACCTGGTTTACCCAAGGTACCTGTTTAATATGGGCCCAGCATACATGTTCAGTCGGGGCGTGGACACCCTCCGGGTAGACGGATACTTGACATTGGTGCTTCTAACCCACGGGGAACTGGTGTCATTTCACCGACTGATGAAATACGGAGAGCCTCTGTCGATGGGAAAAACACACTCGAGTATTGACACCTACTCGTATAAGTGTGCTGCCGGGCTAAAGACGCTGCTGATACAGTACCTACTGATGCAGAACCGGCACCTGACTGGTAAAGAAAAGAGCCCGAAGACAAGAGAGGAGTGGAGGAAAGTGAATGGGGGCATGCCTCTATTGACGGACCTATGCCTGGCCATGAGATCGGACCCCATGGGGATGATCCGGGGGCTAGGGGAGGTCGTAACCTGTATCTATGGACCGGCCGTCACATTCGCGTTTCCAGATCCTCTGGTGAAAGCTTATCGACACTCAGTGACCCACGTGAGCCTCATAAGCATACTAGATGGAACGACACTTAATTGGTGTCAGCAGGAGGTGCTAAGGGCATAGATGAGCAACACGGTGCTCTTCGGAAAGGTGAAGGATCCGGAGTTGGTGGTATACAGTTTTCGAGGACAACTGCAGTGCAGGATGGGAGGCAAGCGCGAAGGCCCCATCGAAACCTATCCCAAGTTCTGGAACCTAAATCCCCTGACAGCAAATGGACAAGAGATCTTGAGAATTCCCGCGTGGAAGAAAAGCTTCGAGCTGGTGAAAAGGGAGCTAGAGGCGATATTGGAGAAGGAAGTCCTGCCGGCAAGCATTCCAGAGTTTCCAACAGTGAGGAGAATGACCCTGGGGATGAACAGCTCCCTGGTGGTCCCGTCCCTTTTCGCGAGGGCAGCAACCGAAGAACAGCAGAAGGAGTTCATCGACGGCTGGGATTCTCTCTTCATCGGCTACTCTGCAGCGATCTATTTTCATACCAGCGATGCGAAAATAAATTCATGGACAACTCAAGCCAAGAAAATGAGAGGGTCGATGCCCCCGAAGTTCGAGGTACGAGATGCCCTGAGATTACTTGAGCGGGCAGGTCTAGAGAACAAGTTGCCGGTGTGGGACGATGGCAGGATGATAGTGAATGAAGGGCATATCGCACTGAAAGCAGACGATATGCTGTTTGCCACAAGGAAATACCGGGCACCTTACGGACTAGAGCAGGTGGAAAGGAGACAGGAGGGAAAGGAGCTGGATGCAGCAGGCCCATTGCATGTGGCTCTGACAGAGTATAAGGAAACGGGTCCAGCTACACCATCACCCCTATCAGTGGACACCCCTGGGGATAAAAGGAGTGGTCCCGTAGAAGATCGATTGAGAAGGATTCTTGAGAGAAGAGAAGCAGAATCGGGGGAGGAGAGCATGGATGAGACTCTCAGTGAGGCAGGAGAGGATATGGAGGTGGGAAATACACCGGAGCAGAAGCCATCGGAGGAAGAGTTCACCACGCAAAAACTGTTGAAAGATCTGAGTGGAGAAAATTGGGCAGACACCCCCACGCCACCTTTGACCTCATCTCCCCGCAAGAACCTAGAGTTGCCACTGACGAGCGAGAATCCCAACATGGGAATGATCTTCCTGAGTGCGGAGAAAAGGGAGAAGAACACCTTCGAGGGAAACAGGGATGCCTTCCTAGGCACTCTGGATGCGGATGCTTGGCGAAGATTCTTGAGCGATTTTAATCGAGAAGTGGACGACGACACCACATTGGACGATTTTAAGGAGGAGTTGTGGGACACGGTGGTGAAGTTCGGAGAACCTATCCTGATGGGGACAGGTCTGGAGGAGAAAGCTAGAGGAGAGCTGCTGAGCAAGATGGTCGAGTTGAGGAAGGCACCACGAAAGACCAGAGAAGACAAATGTAAAGACAGCTCTACTCCGAAACAAAAAACTGACGATAAAATAATTGAACATGTAAGGGGGGATAAGATCGGAACTAGTAATATAATTAAAAGTACTAATATCCTTAAGGCTCGAGCAGGGGGAAGCAAGAGTTGGAAGGGTTGGACGGAGACAAGGAAGTCGAATCAGTGATGATAACGACAACGCCCCCGAGTAAAGACGTGAGGTCTCGCAAGAGGAAGAGAGACGTGGAGGGATTGGGCAGTCCTTCAGCGGATGCGGTCTCGGAGGAAAACTTGAGAGAGACGGCCCCCATGGTTCTGGCACGATGGAAGACAGCAGCCTACAAGAGTAGCTACGAGCCGAGGAAACTGCTCGACGTAGAAAAGGAGATGGAGATCCCCACCAGCTCAACAACGGAAGAAAACTTCAAGCCTCAGAGGATAAAATTGAAGCGAGGTTGGGGGGTGGACGTCGGCAAAGAATGGGTCTCAAATGAACACCAGGCTACCGGGAAGCAAGTGACTAGCGATCCTCTTGAGAAAAATAAAACGAGAAACACCGCCCGACCGTGGTGGGTGGCCCTGGAAACATTGCAGGAATTGGAAGACTGCCTGAAGAAGCTCGACAGTGGAGTGTCACGCAAACGACGCAACTGAGCTACCCAGCAGAAGGCTGGTATCAATAAATTAGAATTGGGGAGCCAACTGAAGAGAACTTGGCAGAACTTGTTAAAGGATCATTTTGAAGAAGCGATGAGAACATCCTCATCGGCATCGCCGTTGATGGCGAATCCCATTATTAGGACCGCAGGACAACTGATGTTCGCGTGGAGCCTGTTGGGGATAGAGTTCGAGACACTGACTTCGTACGACAAGTTGAAGTTGGGAGGCAAGAATCTAGAGGTATATCGAATGCTGATGCAGCACGTTGCTAGGGACAACTCAGGCTTGAGCATGGCAAGGAGGAAAGATGCTACCTGTTTCTTGAGATGGACAATGTCGATGATGACTGACAGTACCATCCTAGCATGTCACCAGAGAGCAATTGGAAAAAAGACGCTGGAAAGGAGAGTCTCCACAGTCATCTTGAATGTGTACCAGAGTACTGGGATAGAAAAGGAGGATGGTTCTAGGCAATCTCTAGAGAGCCACAGGAATTTAGATGAGATACGGAGATTCTACAACAAGAAGTTCGAGGAGAAACACGACGTTCACCGTAACTTGGCTTCTTCAGGAGAGTACTTGAAACCCAACAAGAAGGGAGAGTATCAGTATGTGTCTGGAGTGATGGGGATGGCATACAACCCTTTCTTAGACTTAGAAGCTGGAGGTGCCCACAGAAACTATGACGTGGTGGAGCTGCTGAAGTTCTGGACAGAGAAGATAATGGAGATAGACCCTGTGGAAAAAGAGAGACCTAGTCTAGGTTTGATTCTCGAGAGAACACCGGAAGTAATAAGTGTGCCACGCTCAAGTAAAAGAGTAGAACTAAAAATGGGTAACGGGAACAGCATGTTGACCACGAATCTGGGAGTGGTGTGGAAATTGCTCAGTCCCTCCTGGTGTCCACATCCCCATGCGAGCCTGATCGAGGAAGTCACTGAGCGAGTGAGATTGGCGCCGACAGAGGATGAAGATTTAGCGACCTTGAGTATAGTACATAGACTGATCCTGCCTCATATGAAGGAGTCAAGCGAGATGACGAGTGGAACAGGGTCGGTAAAGAAGATGGAGCCGGGCAGTTGTCTTGACTCGACGTGTGTGAATGGCGAGCACACCTGTGATGGACAATCATGTGTCAGGATACAGTCTTTCCAGAAGGAAGACCTAGTCACCTGGTTTGAGGACATCACCGAAAGGGAGAAAAGTGAGATACAGATAGTGGCTGAGTGTTACGCGAGTACCACTGTGAACCTAGCAACAGCTCTGGGATTCTTCTCAAGAATGTGTAGTCTCCAGTCACTGGAGAGGCTAGAGTCAGAACACCACTTGGTGACCGCGTTGAGCGTGGAGTCATGGCCCGGAGTGTTGCAAATGACCCAGAAACACATCAAGAGTTGGAAGGTTGGACTCGAAGCGGAGATGGGATTTCCCATGAGCGAAGCCTATGGACTGCCTCTAAATGCGAAGTCCCTAGTGGGGTCAGTGATGGCCAACCTATGTGGCAGCCACTATCCATTACACATGGCGATGGTAGAAGTGTCCAGGCAGAGGGTATTGATAGACAAAGCCTTCTCAGTGCCCAAATGTGTGAGACTAGCTCGGATGTCACATCTTTCACACAAGCTGTTGAGGAAAGTCCGAGGAACAGTGCCTAAAGAACAAAGGGATGACTTGAGTGAAATCTGGGGTGAAGAACTTCTAGGCTTGGAGAGCGAAAATACAAGTGACCTCGAGAGACAAAACGTGATTGGGAAACCCATGGTAGGTGCCCCAAACTTGGGAGAAGTCGACATGATACACGAGAAGATGATGGAACTTGAGCCTGTCCTGGAAGCCTCGGGAGAACGCAATCTTAGGCGCATCGACCTCACACACGGGGATTGTCCATGCCACTGTCTGGCGCAGACAGTGTGGTACCCAGACCAACCCAATCTCTGCCTGATCTGGGATGTAGAAGAAATCAGGTCGTTGGGATTACCCGAGCATCAACAAAAAGTGACCATCTTGGTGGCGAGCACAATGCTGGCTCTACGATGGATGGAAGAAAACATAGCAAAGTATCGAGAATCGAAAGCGCCAACAGCAGAGTCGATTCACGCGATAGATTACAGCAGGAGACTTGAGTTGTTCGAGACAGCATGCAAGGTGTTCGCCGTACCAATGGAAGTCAGGCACGTGTGGAGCCGCTTGAGATTCTTTCCTTGGTTTCGCGCGACGTTAACATCCTGGATATATGTAGCGATGAAGGATCACATGAGGAAACATCAAAAGGAATATCGACAATTCCAGGCCGAGATAGGACCAGATGCCTTCAAGAGACCTCTGCTGACCCATCGAAATGCGATCACAACGGGGTGGAAAAGGGTGGGTAGAGTATCCAGAGACAACACTAGAGCGAGGGAGTCAATACTGGAGGAGGACCTGGCGAAGAATGTAAGCCTGAGTCTTCACAATTCCTTCTGTTTGGACCGGGAGTCGAAGGTGAAGAGCTTACCGAATCAAGCGAAGAGATTGCAAGAGGTAAGGGAGTAAATGCAATCCTATGAACAGCCGAAGGCTTGGGAGGAGATTGTGATCAGCTCCGATGACGAAGAGGCACTATTGGAACAGATCACAGTGTCAAAAATATCTGGATCGGGTACCTCGAGGGCGAAGAACACAAGGTGAGCTGGTGGCTCAAAAGGAAAATTCTAGAGTCTTGAGAGGGAGTGGGCTCGAGGGTGAACTCGGATGAAATCTGGGTTCACGAAAAAGAAATTTTAACAAATAAGATATTGTTATTAATATGCTAGATCTATTATATAAATCAAAATGCTGCATGACAATTTCCTGATTGAATAGGACAAAAGAAATTTTAAATTACCAGCTTGAAAAGCGGGAATTCATAGGTGCAGGTGTGTGCAGATTTTGATTGCTGTTTAGCGATAGTGTGAAAATTTTATATGGTCGTGAATTTTGGAAGGTAGATAAACTTAAGTCTGCTGCAAACTTCTGTAAATGACCACTGGCATTGTTTCTTGAGTGACACTCGGGCTTCTGGGGATTCACTGACAAAGACAGCATGCGATGAGGACATCGATCTTGAGTCCGGGGAGTATGTGCCAGTCGGTCATGTCTGGAAGTTTGACCTTGAGAGACACGAAAATACGTAATTTTGGAGTGAAGTTTTAATTTTCAAAATTTCGAATGGAGCCTGTTGTGACATTCGACCAGAATGGCCAAAATGCAATTTATGCAGGATTCGAATTTTGAGCAGTAAGCCTTCCGAGTTGATGATTTCGAAGGATTAGCGACGTTATTGGAACGTTTAGCCAAACGGTGAGGGCTAGAATATTCTAGTATTTTAATTTCCAAAAATTCGAATGATGACGTCACATTTCTGAGAAATGCTGAAACGGCCATTTTAACAAAAAAGCGAGTAAAAAACAGAACAACTTTTATCTGTGATTGCGAACAGTACGAAAATCGAGATTGGAAAACGACAACGAACTACAGAATAGCAGAGAACGTTCCAAGTTGCACCTATTGTGCTGCTACAATAGTTGCAAGGCCGTTGCCAACAACGGTGAAGGGTGAGAACCAGCCTTCCGGATTGGTGTGAAATTGAACTTAAGGAGCTTGATTCACTGGATTCAAGAATCCGGAAGGGTTTCGGGACTGGAACTTTTAGCCTTTTATATAAACTTTTAGCTTCTTGTCATGTCCTGAATTGAATTTAATTAACAACTGGATTCGTTTTGATAAGGATGAGAAGCTAGGAGTTGGGGGAAAGGGTTGATCCATCTTCGATGGAGATGATGATTTTTATCTACTGAACAAAAACAATAGTAATATAATAAGTAGTAGCCCTGTTTTTAGGAGTGACCTCGTGGTCTGGGGATACTGAGACCCAGCCATGAGCTCACTATTTTTGCATGTAATTCAGTTAATTTGAGCGTTCTGGTCGAAGCCGGAGAACAATAACGTTTTTGTCGACCCGATGTAAGAAAGACCACCGAAAAGTACTGGCTTGGTAGAGACGGTGAAAAACATGCAAAGCTCTGTTTAGACGCTAGCCAGTCGTCTTAAGACTTAGTTTTGTTATCCGTCGATATGTATCTTCCGGGCGAATGTTACATGTCATGCTCAGTTTTCTCGTACCAACTGAAAACAAAAAAGTGAAAAATCAGAACATCCGAGTTTACAATTGCGGGAAAATACTCAAGAAAAACAGCGGGAAATTGCTATTCGCAATTTCCAGATATAAATTAGTACACGAGTACAGCTGTCTTATCCCGAAATAGGAAGAGAGATAATAAAAAGAAGAGAGAACAACTATTCGGAACAAACAAGAGTGAACCTTCAATGGAAAGGTGGACAGCTTGAGTGTCCCAATGGTCCACACAAAAACTCAAATTCTAGAGCCAGAACTTACTTCTGTTACCAAAGCTGACCAGTATTAAACTTATCTAGTTATATTATCTAATTCTTGAGTTGCTTACCAATTTAATTACTCCTTGTACTCGAGTGTATCAACATGTGAGTCCCTAATTTAATTTTCTCGAGTGTGTTTTATTATTGTTATGTTGAGATAAGGCGAGTTTTAGGTTGATCCATCTGAAATGGATCAAAGTTCCACTGTCGAATAAAAAGTAACTTAACGGATTGTTCCAACCCTGTTTTTAACGGCGTTCGTGTATTTTGGGTATCTCGAGACCTAAGTATGGGGACGTTCTTATTTTCTAGAGTGGGGGATATTTTGGTAGTAGCCTTTAAGCTGTAACGGGTTCTAGTCTCATGTCGCAAGCGAACCGAATTGGCTCGGACCGTTCTTGAGGTAGAAAAACACAAGAGATAGTGTCCCTGACTCTTGAGCCAATGGTTATAGGGCCTATTTTTCTTAAGCCTCATATGTGACTGAAGTAGGCGACTGTTACATCAATTTGTGAGCGGAACTCATTCATTTCTACTATTTTACATCTATCTACCTATGTTGCCAATTTCTCTTTCTCATTTTAGATTATTTGTTTTTAAAATGGTCGGTGGCAAACACACAGCTGAGCGGGCCAAAAGAAAGGATATATCGCTGTCTTCTTCTGGTAAAAGCTGCGAGTGTATAGACAGTTTGAATTCAATGAGTACGAAATCAACCGACTTAGATATATCAGCAGATTTGGATGAGCTGCATGTTTCAGTTAAGGATTTCGATCCTGAACTTAACATCTGCTCTGAACATTCTCCTCCGTGTAAAGTTGAGAACTGTGTTCTCTATCAATGTACGGAACTTTTCAAGTGGTTCTTGTTACGGGTTAACGATAAAGGATCAAAAGTTTGTCGTGAAATAGGTAACAATTATAGCTACAATTTAGAGTACAACTTTCGAAACCCATACAGCACCGGCGGTTCTCTTGTTGTAGACAAGGCAAATCGGGTTGAGGCCAATTTCTCCAATTTTGGAGAAATTTCTGTTCAAGAAGGTGAATTCGTTGAAATAATTCGGGTTAATTATCCAGCGGAAATGTGGGCAGTCTATAGCAGACCGTTTGAGAATGTGAAATGTCAAATATTCGAGTATTCTGAGTTGCCAGAAATTTTTTGTCTCCCTGAACCGGTGGGAAATACATTAAGAACAGGTAAAATACCTACAGTTTGGCGTTATCATTCAACCGTTGATTACAGAAATTTGCATAAGGTGGTATCTGCAAGCGAAATTTTATGTATAAGGCCATATGAAGAGAGAGTAAAAAATTTGATAAGTCAGCAAAGGTTTCCTTTGGATCTGAAGAAACTGATGGCCGGAATAAAGTCAAATAAACGTAACTACACGTTGCAAGATACGTTTTTGTCATTTCATTGGCATTTGTTCGGGAAGCAAATTCGTCAAAAATATCCGCATGTTGCAATGAATAAGTTGTACTATATAGAGGACGAGTTACTTGACAAGAAATTCAGGCGCCAAAAGTTGAGCTTTGCGAAGAATGATATTTATGCAAACGAATGTATTTTATATAAAGCAATGAGCGCTGGAACCGGTATTTCTCGTGACATTTGCGACTCATTTCTTAATCAAGTTGAAGATAATGACATATCTTTTTCCACGAATTTAAGCATTGCGCTGTGCTTTGCGGAAAATATTGTAAAAGGGGAGTCAAAACAAGGAGTTTTGGTTGTGAAAGCAGTTCTTGGAAATATTGAGAAAAATGGTGTTGACGAAGAAGCCGTAAATACCCAGACAGATGACCAGCGTGAGCCCACAGAAATGAGGTTAAAGTCTACCGCGCAATTTTTACCCTTGTTTTTAATGGAACTGAAGCTTTGATTGAAATTTTGTTTTGGCCATTGACTATGGAACTTGAACCTGTAATTTAGTCTGTTGAGTGAGAAATGATTTGATTAGAAGTGAAGAACTTAGAAATTGTAGGAAAATATATTGGAACAACTTCTTTTTTATCTCCATATCTTTATTTGAGCGGGTTTTTACCCTTGTTTTCAATTGATTTGATGTAGTTTGGAAGGAAAACAATCGATGTACCTTCGATAGTTGGAAGCGTTTTTTGTCAATTTGAGATCATCAGCTTAAAATCTGTACGTGGCTTTAAAACACAGTAAAGAAAAATAAGCAAAAATATAACAAGAAAGGATAGTGAGAGAACAGATATTTCTCGTCGGGTATGACTCAATCCCAGATCGGCTGCTGCTTTGGTTACTGAACCGTTAGGGTGAATATCAAAACAGTGTGTAATATTGGCTTTGGCGTCGTCATTTCCTGCTTACCCGATTCCTTTTCGAATAGAGATAGCGTCTATACTACAATCAGAACTACAGATATTGGCCTGAAAAGGGCTAAAGTGAGAAAAACGCATCTGTCAGACTCCGCCAGCTAATATCCGTCTTAGTTTGCGGAATCCTTCTTTATGACAATAATACTCTATTTTTAACGGATATTTTTTCAGCTGCGTTTTTTAAAATTAAATTAAATTTTCCATTATTTTCTTTCGAATCCGCTCAATTTGACTAGTTGAAACGCAATTTTGAGGAATTGGTTCAGTTTATGCGTACTGGGTGATTTGTTTTTTTTTTCAAGTCTTTTTCAAACCAGCTCTTTTTCAAGTCAGTCAATACTTAACACAGCCTTCTTTTCAGTGATTTTTGGTTCTTGGTAATTTGAACTTTTCAATCAAATGAGCTGGGATTTTTTTTGTCAACGCGATAATTTTTGTTTAAGAGATAAATTGATTTTTTTTTCGCAAAGAGAGATAAGTGACCGAGAATTGAAGACTTGATAAAGTTGTTATTAAGTTGCGTGACACAATCGTAATCTTTTGTTCAAATATTTCAATTTTCGTTATTCTCGGACGTTATCGTACTCCAGCACATGACTTTTATTTGACCCTGATTCTTGCATTCCAGGTACTCTTTAGGGTTAATTAAACTCCATCTTCTATCGTTTTGAGATAGGGTGTCGGTTTTTCAGCTATCGCAACTATCCAGGTTCTGGTGCGGCTCGATCTCAGATCGGCTGCTGCTTTGGTTACCGAATCTTTAGGATGAATATCAAAACAGTGTATAATATTGCCATTGGCGTCGTCATTTCCTGGTAACCCCATTCCTTTTCGATTTCGTCCTGGAATTTTGGACAACCCACCTCGTTCTTGGAAACGTTTCCACACTGACAAACTGGCTCCTTTGAAGTGTGGATGCAGACTGTGGCGCAATTGAGACTTCTTCTATCAACCTCCTACGGACTTCAGGTGGCTGCCATCAATAGCGAGTTAATAAATGATTCGTTTTTCTTCTATTACGGTAAAAACCATCTTGCTGTTAGCATTCACGTACCGGTAAGAGGAAGTCCAACACTTTGAAGGAAGTTTAGTAGCTTGAAAATGTGAACTTACTGGAAAAATGCGGGTATTTTTGTCACATGTTGAGCTAATCAATGCAGTTTTGATAAGTTATCGAATCTCCGCCTGTTTTGCGTAATATCTCCAAGTTTGAAGTCAAACGGATCAACGGTTATAAAATGCGAAGCTTTAATAAAAAAAAAACAGTTCATTTTGAAACACTTATATATTGATCTTAAATTGATGACGTAAATGACTTGTTAAAGATGAAAGTTACCATCACTTCGTTTCAGATAAATTATGTGTGTGCTCCTGTAATCCAGTGCCTCTAAACAGTTTCGTAATGTCAAACATATCTTCAGACCTGAAAAGTTATCTCTCGTCGTCCCAAAAATCAACCGGCAATGCATCTGGATCTTCGGGATCCGGATTTATATCTCTAAATTTACCCACTTTTGCGGGCTATTCCAAACTATCTACAAAAGCATCGGACAATCCGTTTGACGAGGAAGCACAAACGAGTTCCAAAGGGAGTGTTGGCACGGGGTCGGGATGGTTCAAATGGGCGAAAGGGGAGCAGCCGGTGCCAAAGCAGGAGTCAACTAGTTGCAATTGCATGCCTGAGATGTCGAGGAAGCAACGACTTACAGGTATTAGAAAAAAGGATATGGTCTGGTAGTAATACTGCTGAACTCTAAGCTAAAATACTTAAATAATTTTTCTTGAGTAGATCTGAGAATTCTTCCGGTTGAAGATTGTTTTATGTCTGCTTGCTTTTCATTTTAAAAGTTTTTGAAAAAAAATCGCATTCTACTTTTGTTAGCTAGTAAAAAATCGAAAAAATCTATGGGACAAGTATGGTAGTTGGGTATGCTAGTTCATGAAGAAAACTAAAGAAAATGATCATTTAAGTTATTTGAGAACAGCAAGTCTATTTTATGTTTGATTTGTGTTGTTTGATAAATGGATCCGGGACCGGTTTGCAACCTGGGAATTTTCAGGGGGGAGCTGACGCCCCCTCAGGAGTTCGACCCCGTCACCAACCAAAGGGTCTCCCATTTGGTTTTATTTTATGACCTCCAGTTTTGGCTAACCAACCCTAAAATTTTTTTGTCTAAATAGGGTTTCCATACTGTTTTGCGAGCCTTCGGAAAATCAATTTGGTCGACCTAAAAGAGAAAAATGTACATTTTTTTTCAGACATTTTTTGAAAATTCGACCGCACACTCGAGAAAACCCTAGATCCGCCTCTGCCTGTGTTTTTTATGGAGCGAACTTCAATTTTTCAAATCCATCTTCTCATTTTGTTTCAGGCTTTGGCATTACACTGCTCCTTGGCGTTATCTGTTTTGTTTTTGCCTTCATGTACTTGCCAGTACTAGTATTCAAGATGCGCAAATTCGTCCTGCTATTCTCTCTTGGGAGCACTTTCACAATGCTCAGTTTCTGCTTCCTATTTGGACCCTGGAACCATCTGAAGGTAGTGATGATGATAAATTGTTGTTGTTAGCTGCTGATAACAAATTGATGATAAAATGAACTACAAAAGCACTAAACTGTAAAGCAAATCGGCTCAATGGATTAAACTGTAACAGAGTCCATTAGTAGAAATAAAGAAACATTATTCGATGAGCTTGGCTTCTTCTCAAATCGAATTTCAACAGTTTTTGTGTCGTTGATTGATATGAGAAAAGCTATTATTTTTGCGAAAAAATGTTTTAGAGGAGGCAAAAATTTGGACATTTTTTTTACCAAAACGAAATGCGAGGTTTTGATTTTCACACAGATGCTGTTATATTATTATGAAGGAAATTAATCAAAATGAGCAGCCTTGTTTTTCAGGGTCTTTTCGCGTCCGAACGAATCCTCTTCACTTCAATTTACCTGGCTACCCTAATTACCACCTTATATTTTGCAATGGGCCTTGAGAGTACAATATTGACTACAGTAGCTGGATCTGCACAAATATGCGCCCTGGCCTACTATGTTATATCATACATACCGGGGGGAGCGACCGGATTGAGTTATTTCAGCTCGTTTTGGTGGAGTTTGTGTTCCAGTGCAGCAAAGAGCTGTTTAGGTTCATGATTCGAGAAGAAAAATTGAATTTTATTAAATATGTGGGAACAAGTTTGATTCTGTTTTGGGTCACAAGATTTTGGCAAAAAAGAGTTTAAATCAAGCAAAAATTGAACATTACTAGTCAAATGTGTTTCACAGAAATACTCAAATTGTTTGACAGAGGTAACTGGGCATATGATATTTTATTTCGTGACCCAAGAATCATTCTTGCACCAATACGATAAAGTTTAAATAGTAATGCATATCTTTACGGTGTTATTTGTAGTTATCGCTTTAAATTTATTTTTATTTGTGAAATAAAAAAAGGATGAAGTTTAAATTTAACAATGCGGTTGTTGCGTTTTGTGATTTTAGGGCAAAACTTGAATATAATTGGCCGATGACAATTATAGCTTGCGAGTAGGAATTGTACTGGAATATACTGTATCTGGATTTTTTACGCCTATAATTTAACAATTCTTTCACACTCACAGTAGTACTCTTCCTGAGAGTAAAGAGCAGCATATCAATGGTCCGCTAGTTGCCAGTGCTGCGTCAGATCGAAAAGGCAAAAATTAAGACAGACAAAATAAATCGTGATCGTTAAAATATTTTGTTAAGTAGTGGTTAAAACATAAATCTAGAGGCAGTTTAGGTTGTCAGACAGATGTATTGGATATGGCGACAGTTCGTCGCTAGCGATAGTTTGTCGCATTTAGAAAAACGACACTTTGTTGCAATCAGAAAAAGGGACAACTCGTCACAAGTGAAAATGTGTGCAATTAAAAACAACATTTCTTCGCAAGACAATGTAAAAAAGTGTACTTGTTCAGAAATTTCGTGAAGCATTCATTATCCAGTCGCACGCTCGCTTAGGCCCAACTCTTCGTTTGTGCATTGCTTAATGAAGCAGTCTATCTATCTTCTATATATTAAACGAATGATATGTTTTTCGTGGGTGCCGGACATCAAGCCAACAGGATTTCAAGCCGAATCGTAAGTATAGGGACTTCAAGCCCAATATTTTCTCATTTAAGCCACCCAATTAGGTTTAAGAAAGTTTAAAAAAAATAAAATATTATTGAAGGCAATTTTCTTGTTTATAAGTACGAACCTTTTTTTTCCAACTTATGTCTCAAATATTGATGCCACTTTTGTGGCACCTTTACAATTTTTTAATAGCACGTGCTATGGCGTTCGAATAGTAATAAGTTAACACAGTTGATGCATTTTTACGCAAGCAAAGCTTGTGTTATAGTATGAACTATCTTTTTTTTTAACCTACGTCTCAAATATTGTTGCCACCAAATTTGTTCATTTTGATCATTTAACTATTATCAAGCTATTAAGTACAGCCGCCTACTAAGCATTGACTGTACTTAGCATTGGCTTTACTCTAACAAGCTATTAAGTACAGCCAATGCTAAGGATATTAATACCGACTATTATTTTTATAAATAGCACTTTAGCTTCGAGGTATCATGGATCTGTAGCGTAGAGGTAGTGAAGGCAACCAGCAACAAAATAAGATGGTTCGAACCTGGACAGTGTCGGATGTTTTTAATGAACTTATTCGTATACTAGTTAGTGTTTCCGCTCTTTAAATTGCGACATGTTAGTTGGTAATTTTTTTTTTCAAATTGACTGGTACTGCTAATGCGTCATAATAAGCTTGCGTCACTTAGCAACTATGTAGACTCATAATTGGCGCGTGTCACTTAAGAAATTTTGTAGACTCAAAGTTTTACTCATTCAGTTTTTCCCGGTAGCGTTATTGGTCATATTTTGCTTGTGTATGCAACTTCACCTCTGTGTTAATTCATCAAATGAACCCAAAAAAGGGATTGTTTCAAACAACTTAACAATAATGAAAAAACGATTTCATAAATTAATTTTCTAACTCAATGTACCTCGCAATTTTTTGAAATGCATAATGTATACATAATATGGCTCTATGCTTTGAGATTTGTTAGATGCAAAGTTAGTGTGGATGTCGTCAGTTTGTTATATTCCAAATAATTAATTGCAAAATTGGGTCTATTTGTATTTGGTGCCACTTTTGCTGAATGGAATTGGCAAGTTATTAGCATATGAGCTACTTTATCCGTGACTAAAGTTTGTCGGTTGTTAAGCTTGCGTGGCTGAGTGGGTAGTGCGTCACTCAAAATCTCTTGATTGCAGTAGGTCGCAGATTCGAATCCTACACGTAGCCGAGTTTTTGCTAATTCGAAGCTTATTTCTACTTTTTCTTATTTTACTTGATAGAGCTGCTTTTTGGTCGTGTTCTCGCAAGTGTTTGCGAAGTGCAGCTTAGCCTCTGTGGTAAAATTCATGCATTTGAAAAACCGGTTGATGTTTTTCACGGATGTCAATCCTAAGTGATGCATTGACATGAATAACGCTTATTATGGACTAAACTTGCCTATTTTTTTTGAAAACCAACGTTTTATAGATGAAAGACTAGTGGTTTGAGATGCTTGTAAAGGTTAAATTACGGCTTGAAGTGCCGTCGGCATGTTGTCCTAGGCCCGTTTTTCGTACTCAAAAGGTGAATTGTTTAAGAAATACCACCGAGGACACTGTTAGAGCAATCATAGTTTTTTTTCATCCAAAACATGTTGCCAATCGATCTACTTTTCTCAGAAATAATAGTGTGAGAGTGGATACGTAAACAAATGATGAGGCAGTGCTTATGTTATTTTTTTCCGGCATTCGATTATGCTTATAATTGTCTTGAATTTTTTCAATTTTGGTTTAATCTGCATGGATTTGCATGCATTCCTTATTAATTTTCATTTGTTCTTGAGTTACAAAATCTTGTTTATTCGCTGGAGAGTAACTTGCTGAAACTAACTGCCACGGCAATGAAGAGGAGAAAGGGTGTAGCGGGGGATATTGTGTGGCGAGGAAGAGGAGGAAGAGGAAGGGTTGGGGGAGGAGGGGGAAGGGGAGGTGGTTTGGTCCCTGCTCGGGGGGAGAAGCGCGGACCTGTGGATTTTCACAGATCGCAAAATTCAAACCTGGGGGGGGGGGGAGAGGAGCCCGACAGTGTGTTTAGCCTAGGCCACACTGTCGGGCGATACTTCACCCGTCAACAACTCACCCACGGAGTAGCCGACCATGGGGGGAAATTACAGGCAATCAACATCCCAGCAAATAGGAAGCGCCATGTGGAAGTAATGGCAAGAATTCAGCCCCGAAGAGTTCCGAAGTCACTTTATGAAAGTATCAGAGAACAGATACGAAAGGGGACGAGACGAGATCGTTAGGACCATGGAAGAGATCCCCGAACGCACCGACCAGACAGCACTAGAAGCGGCCATTGAACTGGAGAGAGTGGTCACGTGGAGCGAGTTTGAAACAGAGTTGGCCAAGATAAGGGATGGAGCACCAGGGAACGACGGAGTTCGGATGCTAGCAGTAAAGGTGGCCAGCAAACCAATTAAGCAGGAGCTCCACAGGATGATTGGGCAGTTGATAGACATGAAACCGGAGGACTGGCCAGAAGAAATAAAGGAAGGCTGGGTCATTCCCCTGCACAAGAAAGGTCCCAAGAACGACCTGGGCAACTACCGTGGAGTGTGCCTGTTACCACTGGCGAGCAGACTGATCGCACGTATCCTCGCGACGAGACTCCGGACATGGGCAGAAACCATTGGCGCTCTGGACGAGAACCAGAACGGTTTCCGTGGTGGAAGGTCTACGGCTGACTCAACGCAGATCATTATCCGGATGGAAGAAGAAACAAGAAGAGTGTACGGGATGACAGACGAGTGTAACGAGAACCGGCCAGGGGCTGTCCTCCTAGACATCACCAAGGCTTACCCTCGCACCAATAAACCCCTTCTGTGGGGTATGTTAGCCAGATTTGGCATGACGGACAAGGTGCTCGATCTGCTGAAAGGTCTCCATGAAGAAACGCGATACCGGGTGAAAGGAAAGGAAGGTCTCAGCGATGATTGGGCCCCAGCCAGAGGACTCAGAGAGGGGTGCGCAACATCACCTATCCTTTTCAACGTATATCATGCCGAAGCAATAAGAAGAGCGGAAAGAGAAAGGAGAAAGGAGGCGGCGGAGAGAGGTCAAGAGTGCGGTCTCACCTGGAGGTGGACACCAGGAGGCAGCCTCCCACCGAGAGAAGGGCCCAGAGCATTGCATAGCAGCAACAAGTGTAATTTCATCCTGGAGGACTCGTTGTTCGCAGACGACACCTCTCTACTTGGTTGGACCGAAGAGCTCGTCATAGGGAAAGAGGTGATAAAGAAGAAAATGATGGAGTTTGAAGAGAAATGCCACGACGGCAAAGAAGAATCCATCACTTTTGCAACTACCAGCGCCCAGAAGACTAGAATGCTGGGAACGCTCATCGGGAAACGAGAAGACCGAGGAGCCAGGATCAAGAGAGGGTACCACGCGTGGAGCAAGGTGAAACAATGGCTCTGGAATTCGAGCCTCTCCAAGCGCACCAGAGCATTGGTGGTCCAAGCCGTAGTGGAGTCCACTCTCCTGTTTGACTGTAGCGTCAGAGCATGGACACCGACCGACATCCAGAAGTTCCAGAGCGTTGCAGACAGAGCCTACAGGTTTGTGTGGAACAATGGAAAACCTCACACACTGATAAGGATGCAGAATGAAGGAGTCAACAGCTACGAGATCCGCAGACAGTTGAACATTGAATCGATAAGGACTAAGATCGAGTGCAGAGCATTAGAGCGAATGGGCCACGTTCTCAGAATGTCGGATGAGAGGATTGTGAAGAAAGCCGTGCTCGGATCCTGGGACATGGAGAGGACACGCAGTGGGAACTCGCGAGGCAACACCATCCAGTACTGGCGCAGACTGCTGAAAGAAGCGGGACACGAAGACGACAACAGCGAGAACCTCACCAATGACCGGAAACGATGGAAGAAGACCGTTACAGATCGCAGGACGTTCCTCAAAAACTGGGAGACGCAAATGTGCAACTGGCACAGAGGATCGGAAAAACCGGCCCGCTCACAATGGAATAGAGAGAGAATAAGTGACAGCGGTTGGCCTTGCCGCTGGGACGGATGCGACAAGATGTGCGCAACAAAAGGAGGACGGACGAATCACAAGAGAAAAGCACACAGAAGGGAGTCAGTGGACTACAAGTGTCCAAAGTGCAACGACAGTTTTTCGGACCAGGCTGCTCTGACAAACCACTTCAAGGCGTGCCAAGGAGGGCAGGGTGGGTTCTGTCCGAAGTGTCAGAGGTCCCTGTCGTTGAGCAACATGGCAAGACACCGGAGGACCTGTCGAGGAGAACACCCGACAGCCCCAGAAGTAACCAACACCATTATCACAGGACGATTCGCCGGAACGAGAGCCAGAATCCAATGCGAAGAATGCGGTACTTGGGTGACAAAAAACAACATTTCAAGACACTGGAGCACATGTCCTGGAAACTGGGAATCAAGGCCCCCCACGGGGCGTAAATGACAAAAGAAGAAAGAAGAAGAAGGGGAGGTGGCTTACCGCTATGTTAAAATACCAGCATGCCTTGTTCCTTCACCGCTTTATCACCACGTTAGTTTACGGCGAATTGGCAGGTAGTTTACAGGTGATTCATTCGAGAAGTCGCTTATGAAAAGTTTTTCCACTCTATATGTGCATTTTTAATTATCAAGCCACCAAAAAGTCCCAAAATATATTGACGAAGCGTTCAAAAAAGCTGCGCGGCGTATTCGAGACGCATTCGAAACAGGAATTGGAGGTGTCGAGGGCCGATGATTGAAGATTATTAAAAAAGTGGAGGTGTGAGAAATTTTCGAGACAGCCCTACCTGAAATTTTACAGGTTTAACGAAAGACTTGGCATGGTGGCATAACAGTTTTGTAGTTTTTGATTTCCGACCCAGAACACTCGCAAATAAATCGATGGTTGGGGCTTCCGATGATCAACGGACTGGAAACTTTTGCAGACCTGACCCCAATATGCGAGAAAGCTAAGCTCAATGCCCAAATTGAAAGAAAAGAGCCGATTAACGGAGCATTGCAGAACAGGTTGGCGAGAAGCGTTTGGAAATTCGAAAGCCCTACGCGATGGCATTGGCAGCGATAAGGTGGATTGTGAGCAGAAAGTTTCGAGTCCAGTGCCCTCATCCTCGTCTGAAGACTTGTCAAATCCCCGAAATATATCGAAGCACCGCCTTGCCTTTTTGTTCTTTTCTTCATCTTCTTCCTTTCTTTATCGACCCAAACTTGGAGGAAGGTCATGAACCCGAAGGAGTTGATAGCATCGAAAAAATAGAGCAAACATTAATAATTTGAAACTGATTTGAACTAAATTTATAAACATCAGCAAAAACATCTTGCAATTACGGACTGGGAGTGCTAGGAGTTTCACTTTCTTCTTGCCATCTAAAACCATCATCAATCTCTTCCTGAGAAGAGAAGGCTGTCATCAAAACGGATAAAGAGTCGTGTCGTCGCTCTTCAATCGTGTCGTCGCTCTTCAATCTGCGGAATTCGCCTTTTCGACACTTTCGGTCTCGTTCAAAACTTTCTCTGGATTTTCAGCTGTCGCACTGCTTGTCTGTGGCTTCACTAGACTCTTCAGCAGTTTCTAGTTCTTCAATCTGCTGAGACTTCTTTGAAACTTGATCACGTCGTACTTTGCAGGCATAGGAGTCTTCTACCAAAATATCGATTAGTGGCGTTTTTCGATGTGGCAACTCTTGCTTTAAAGTTTGTCTTTTTAGCAGTTTACTCTGTCTGGCTTGCAACATTATCGGCACTCTGGGATCTTTTTGCTATACGGGACAAGATTTATGCAAATTTCGCTTGCAACTTATAGATCTATATTTTACCGTTTCTCGTGAGTAATTTCACAAATTGTTTACTGCAGTAGAGTTGCCAGGGATCATTTTCGCCCTCATTCTCTAGTTACTCCCTGTTAGTTGATTTTGGCCTTCCCCTCCCCCCCCCCCCCCTTGGATGCTCATCCAATTTCCCTGTGGTTGCTCTAGCACGATTTTCAGTCCCAGTATCCCTATGAGGTGTCTTTTCACAATCGATTGCCGGTGGCCGCCTTCACTGATTTTTGATTGCGTCCCCCATCCGTTTGATGTCAGCTTCCCCAGAAAGTTTAGTCTGTTGTCCCCATAGTCTCTGAACTCCAATCTCCCCTCTATCGGTTCAGATTGGCATTTGATGTCCGTTGATTCCAAGCATCAACTTTAGGCCAGCTATTTTCATGTGCGTTTCTTGCTTCTGTTTCATTGCTATCACCATGTTATTATCTGAGCTCTCCGATGACCAGCGATGCTTGCGAGTCTTCTTCACAAACCCTACCGAGTTCGTGTGTTGGGAAAATGTTTCTTCCGAGGGATCGGTCCTCTGCGTCAAATGCGTTCTCCCCTTTGATCGTTTCACGTGAGCGGCGTGCCTGTGGCACCTTGTAAGTGATCCGGCTTGAAATTCGGCTGGTTACAGTTGTACCATTTCCTGTCGTGCTGTCTCATTCCACACTTCTTGGGAAATTTCTACGACCACTCCTTGACTATACTTTTTTTCTTCGTCCGGGAATGTTGCTTACTGGTTCGGATTTTATCTACAAGGTCCCTGCTGGTCCTGTATGTCCTGACGATTGTCTTGATTGTCCAACTTGCTGGAACCTTTTAGAGTACTTGTCCCCTCTTTCATGAAACCTTGCTATTCCCAATGCCTCTTCTGGGGGTTTTGCTTCTATCGCATGTTGAATATCAAATTGTCCCTCAACAATTTTTTCATATTCCCAGATAGCGTCTAGCCGCCATTCCGCTCAACTCCGCGTAATTTGCATATTCAGGCGAAGGTGCTGGTTGTGCTGGGCCCGTTGGGCTTCATGTCTCTAGCATAAATATGGGCTCGAAATTAGGGTTCATCTGGCGCCAGACGCCCTATATTTGCTGTTGACAGCGTATCCGCAAAGTATAGATTGGTCGGTACTAGGACGTGTTTTGCCATTATCGCCCAGTGGAATCCTTGTTTTGAATGCTCCCATAGGAGTTAGTCAGAATGCGCCAATCCTAGGGGGTTTTCCCACATCCCATCAGCCGTTGGCTGCGCAATGACAAGCGTTACGAAAAGATATCTTAGAAGAGTTAAATTACTGGCTAATTTTTGTTCAATAATATTAATCTAAAATTGTGGTTTAGAGATTAACACTGCGATGATTCATAGCTAGGTACCTTTCGTAGTTTACAGAATCAGACTATATGACTAATTAATATATAGTAAGTTCAAATGAACTTATTGTGAGCCCTGGCCCAATCTTTTTTTTTGTGGCTTATGTTGTGCGGCTGCCATATTTTTTTTTCATTAGCGTACAAGTATCAATAATTGATGGGTGCCGGACATCAAGCCGACGGGACTTCAAGCCGAATCGTAAAATTAGGGACTTAAAGCCGAAAATTTTTTCATTAGGTGATGAGATAAGATTAATTTGAAACCCTTTTTAAAGAATTTCTTACTATTATGATGTTTTTTTTTCAGTAATTAATGGCTTTTTCATTAAATTTAAGCCTCCAAATGATGTTTAGGAAAGTTGAAATATAAAACACGGTTGAAGGCAATTTTCTTGTTTATAATTTATGCATTTCAAAAACCGTCTGAAATTATTAACGAATGCCAATCCTAAGTGATTCATTGTCATGAATAACGCTGATTATGGACTAAACGTGCCTAAATTTTTGAAAAGCAACGTTTTACAGATGAAAAGATTGTAATTTGAGGTGCTTGTAAAGTTTAAATTTTGGCCTGAAGTCCCTTCGGCTTGAAGTCCCGTCGGCTTGTTGTCCTCAGGGGCTCCGTAAAATTTATTTCCATTATATGGCTACTAGCCCCTAAATTATTTCCCTAACTTTTTGGAATCCCTAAATAATTTTTATTTCTCAGAAAAAAAAAATAATGGCCATAATTAAATTATTCCAAAATGAAAAAAAAAAAATAAAATGGCACAGTGGAATAATGTGAGTTTCTCACAAAATTTTGGATATGAGTTCAGCGTCCCAGTACTCTTTGTTGACGCAGAGGAACAGCTCTGCCTCAACGTGCATTGGACCGGAGGGCACCGCTTTTCTTCAATGACGACATCTTGAGCATAGTAGCATGAATTTTGTCCAGTAAATCTTCATAGTTGTTCATAAAGATGTTCACCGCCAAGTTCAACCGGTGGCTAGCACACCCTACCATCGGTACTTTCAATACTCTTGCCAGCGCCTTGTTCAAGTTCTCGTTATCGGCCACTAAACCCAGCACACATGACAAAGATTTACCGTATAGTCCCAGCGTACCTATTATAAACTCGTAGTGAGTCGCGGCAGTAAGTGATTCTTCGTCTTGCAATGGGGAGACCGCCAATAAGGGTGTTTTTCTTTTCTGTGTAGCCTCGTCAAAGTAGCACGCAAAAATCGCGAAATAATGAACAGAATCGGAAGTCCACCCATCGCCCACCAGAAAGAATTTTTCAGGAAGTGCGCTCGCAATTGCCTTCTCAACTTCTTCCACGGTCTTGTCTACATAATTAATAAGAGTATCCACTGATATGGGCTGTAAACCAGTGGCAAATTTCCTTGTATACTCATTTTCGCAGAATGAAAATGGATGATGGCCCATTATTATCCATTCCAGCCAGTTGTAGATGTTTTGCCCTTTTTTGCTGATGTTCGAGTTGTTGGAAGGTATAGTCTGCTGCCCAGTGCCCAACGGAACCTCTGTCTGCCAATTTGGGTGATCAACTTGGATATGGCTTATCAAATTTGAAAACCCTTTTTTCAGCTTCTGTTTTCGATTTCGCCCACATCTGCATTTCCAGTTCTCACCTTCCACATGCGTGAAGTAATATTTAATAACGTGCTTATTCATGCCAACACTGTGTGCACATGCAGAACTGAAAGGTAAACAACACTGCGAGAAAGTAAAGTGGAAGGATTTTCGCAGCAGCTTGCATTTGGTTGACGTAATGAATGACGTAATGATGTGACGCGTTGTTCGCAGTGAACCTTAGATAAAATAATTTCTGGAATTATTGTAATATTCCATACGCGAGAAATAAATAATTTCCCTAAAAGTTCTCGAAAAATACATAATTTTTATTTTAAATTAGTCGAAATAAATTATTTATCAAAAATTATTCCACTACCATTATTTTTACGGAGCCCCTGGTTGTCCTAGACCCATAATTGATATAACTAATGATGATAACTGATAATCTATTGTGGCATGGTTTTATCATAGATTTTTTTACAGATCTTTACAAAATGAGTGAGAAATGTGAATTATGCGATTATTTTTCCAGCACGCTCGAGAATGACCATGCAATGAGCTTGATTGGTGTCAAGCTTTTGATTGTGTTGAGATTCTTCGGTCAAATTGTGTTTCGACGATTAAATTTATGTCGAATATGGGCATACAGTTTTTACATATATCTGTACAGTTTTTACCTATATATTTTTGTACAGAATGCGGCTAACGTTGTTTTACCAACACTAAGTGTTTTGTTTCTGGAATTGGAAAACTTGGTTCTGTCGTTGATGTTTTTTTTTTCAATTCTGATATTGGATTGGCTTACGATTGGGAAGATATTGATTTCGACGTATTTTTTGAAACTGCTTTTAGCACTTTTGGATAATTGATTTTTTCCTTTTTTGCCAACGAAAACGGTGGTACGTGGCTAAGGGAAATTTTGATGGTTCAGGGGCCCTATGCCTGGTGCTTGGTGCGGTAATCTTAGTCAGCCAATAAGCTTAACCAAATTATCTCGTAGATGAATTGTCCCAAACAGTAAATGTAACCGTTTCTGTTATAGAGTAATGAGTGGGTTAAGACTCTTTTATAGGTCTCGTTGATTTTTTTTTGGAATTTTTTAAAGAAAAAGCCGTAAAGTTTGTTCACGCTCAATTTGGATTTTCTTGCGGTTTGGCATTAATTTCTTTTTAAATTTCAGTTCATTTCCATTGTTGAAAGGAAGACAAACTCCACATTTGAACACACGTGTACAAGTCATGAAAAACGTGATTGACTTCTTGTTTCGAAAGTGGATTTTATTTTATAGATTTCCCAATGGACTAAAAAAAATTATCTATTGATTCAGTTTATCCTGTATTGCATGTGTATTAGCTCATTTTTTTTGACAGTTTTCAAATTGATAATTTATGATTTGAGTGCTATTTTTGTCTTTTATGGCCGTAATAGAAATCATTCATGAATCTTGTGAAACAACTTCAGTGTATCAAACATCTCAAAATCATTATCTCAAACTAATTTGCGTTCATATTTATGCAGTCATCTCTTTCATTTTTGTTTAAACAGCCAGAGGCTATATGTTAATGAACTTTAATTTACTTGGCTTCAAATTGTATGCTCATAATATTCGCAGGGATTTCCGAAGTTTAGGTCAATCGAAATTGTTTTCTAAGCTCTCCAAACCGCGAAATTTCTTGCTTTTTTCTGGCAATTTTTGTATAGTTGGTCCGACAAAATGGGCGTCGTAAAATGATTTCAAGGTGTAAACGTGTTGAAATGGCGAAGTAATTGAATTCTTAAGTGGCGGATCGCTGTACACTCTATCTCCTCAATTCGCCCGTGTGTTCCAGTAAAAATACGATTTTTGCCGTGACGTTTTGTGCCGGCTTAATCGCCAATGGCATACAATGGTGCCCGCTTGTCTATGGCATATTTTGGTTCTTATATATCATCGGCAGAGTGCAGTAACTTTTTGCTGACTTTGTTTGATGCTGAGGTTGGTTAGTAGCTTGTGAGAATATATGAATGTGAGAGCTTTATAAGTTACTTGACAATGCATGGGAAGTGCTTTCAAGGAATCACAGATTTATACAAAGTATTGGAGCTGAAACGCAGCTTTGTTTGACCGACCACCGAGTGATGGTACAATAAATATTTACAAATGCTAAATCTCTGCAAAGCTTGGATAGTTATTTCATTGTAACAAATTGAGCTTCAAATTTGAATAAGAGTCCAACATCAGTTGAGAACCATAATAGAAAAGTTATTTTATTTTCGCGTTTTTTGTCATTATTTATGACCTCAAATTTTGAATGACAGCTGAGCGTAAGGCTTTTTATCTGCTTAAAAAGGTTAGTTAAATTACGTTATTCTACATTTCTCCTTTTTTGGATATTTTTTATTGAAGTTTTAAGGGCTATTTTTAACATGTGATCAAACACCGCTAGTTTTACCATGATCGAACTTCAAATTCTTCTGTGCTGTTAGCTGAATATTTAATAAAACCGCATAACACGGTTAAACTTTAGTGGCTACTTTTTCAGTGGTCATGCTATTATTGCTGTGCGATAGAACAAGCGAAGAGTGCGAGAAGAGTATGAAGTTGATTATAAATATTTCAAAATAGATCGATTGGTAGATGACGTCGAGCAGGACTGAAACCACAACTGAAACTACGGAAAAGCTGTTTCCGATCTCCAACACACATTCTATGACGCAGGTAAATAACTTGTGTTTCTCCAATACAATTTTGATAACAATTTGCGAAAAATCGGAACCAGTTTTTTTTTCGTATGAACTGTTCCTTTGCTATATTTGAAGTTTTTTTGAACGTAATCAGAATCCATTCGAGCATCTCGCACGTTGACAATTGCCGAAGAAAGAAAGCTGAAGCTTCGGAGAACTTCACCTGGTAGATATTGAAGTTGAAAAGCAGTGTAGATGACTACCTTGAAATCGACCTATTAGCTACGCTTACACATATTTGACATTTACCGAATTCTGGGACTGGTAAAACTCTGTAAAATGAGAAGTGTAAATTAAATATAAGTATGACAGAATGTATGAGATCCGAAAAGATGAATTTACTTTATGTACATAAAGTATTTTAGGGCAGAAGTATCGGAAAGAGTTGAGAGTTTGTTAGCAAAGTTTGTTTAAACAAAAGGATTAGGTCTGATTCGTAAGACGATATGCAGACAGATGATTTTATTTGTAGCACCGTGTGAAATAACAAAGCACGCCTGGTGGGCGACCTTGGCGCAAGTGCAGAAACTGCAGCAAAGGATGCAGCGTATACACACAGTGTATACGTTGCATGACATTATTTCGCAATCTAGCTTTTTATTGACAGTCATATCAATAAGTTCTCTGAGAAATTTCTTGGAAAATAATGAGGCAACTAGAAGTATGGCTCAATATGGTGCTCCTATTTAATCTTTCTGGATATAACTCAAGCTAAAAACAACTGCCATCAAATTAGAAAGAAAGTCTTTTTGTGAAGTTAGTTTTGGTATGGTGCGAAAAATGTGATTACAGATCACATTACTCAAGAATCAGAATGTATAGGCAACAAAAGCGGTTTTTCGTGATGAGCTAAACATATTTAGTGTATGTACTTTCTGTGGGTTAACGGTCTTACTGTTGATAATTTAACTTAGGTGGATTGCGAATGCTTTCTTCTCCAGATAGTAGAGGCATTTCTCAGGACGAAGAGTATTGAAACTGAGAGAATAGCAGGAATAGTCGAGTCGAAGAGGAAAAACCACCCATTCGCCTGTCTCTGCAAACAAGCAATAGCCGAACAAATATCTGAGAATAGTAAGCAAATGTTGATATAATGAATTATTTCATAGAAAATGTTCCAACTATGACCACGGAAGCGTTCAAATTGTTTTGACCATTTTTCAAGCTTATAGTTGTAGAGAAATGATAGTGAAATCAGGCAATTAACGACCTTCTCAAATAAGCTTTGTTTTAATCAGCCTATCGGCAGTGATGTCCAAAATTTAAAAAAAAGGTTTAAATTAAATTTTATCAAAAACAAAATATAAAAATTTGTGGCCTCAGTTAAAATTTTTTGAAACTATTTAAATTTTATTCAGCAATTTAGATTTTTCTGAAGTCTAATTTTTAGCAGTTTTTTTGCCAAATTTGAGTAATATTTACTATGTTGAGAACAGAAATTGAAAGCGTTTTTTTATCGGGCATATATAATTGCAACAAAAATTTATTAATTTTGCCGTGTGGGCGCAGAATCTTTGCTGTTTCCGCTGAATTCTGAAAATGAAAAATATTTGACTTAAGCAAACGGTGCAATTTGGCGACCGATTGAAAGCCGCTCGCGCATTTTATTCTTGAAAAATTTAAATGGTTTGATCTAAATTCAAATCTTCCATTCAAATTATTTTTTTTAATGGAAATCACTGGCCTAGCTGTGAATTAAGTTGAATAACAAAAATATTGAGTCTTTCTTGAGCGGAAGCAATATCGTACTCGACCTCATTTTTCGTGTGTTCGGCGTAAATGATTTTGTGTTTCTAACCTCCTGTTTTTTTTTCGTTTCAGTTGCGACGATCATTGAGAGGAACGAAGCTCTTCACTCGCACCACTTTTCCCATCTTGAAAATGTGTTCGACCCTAACTTCCCCTCGAACAAACTCAAACTCTATCTCTGTGGCATATTTGACATCGACTATCGCAGTAAGAACTTACTATACTATGCTACAAAAATTCGGACGTAGCTTCACACAACTAGGCCCCTTTAGAAAACTTAAAACATAGTTAAAAGAACTCCAATCCAATGCACTATATGTCCTAATTGAGAACTCCAATCCAATGCACTATATGTCCTAATTGAGAACGCCAATCCAATGCACTATATGTCCTAGTAAGTTCTCAGCTGCTGTAGTCAAGAAAAAGTCAAGTTTTTACTAGTTATCAGTTGTCGCCTTTCACAGTTTAGGAACCCTCTTTAAAAGACTTCAATTTTGAAACTTTGCTAAATAGAACATTCTCTAACTAACCCAAGCCCGCGCGATCTAATTTTTAAGACAAGATTTGTTCAATGAGCAAAAACTGTTTCGAGCCCTGGTCTCAAATTTGTCTAATTTATCAGAAACATTTTTGTTGCAGATTTCAGCACCTCTAACAGACTTCGTTTCGACAAACTGAGTGGCGCGCTGGTCATCGAATTCATCGCTGCTCTCTGCAGTATCTCCTACAGAATAATCCACAACCACCCTACGAAGCCCATGCGAGATAGAGAAGATGTAGTGATTGCATGTGTACATACGGCTGACCAGTTCAAAAATTCAGTCCTCATTCCCGATTGGCTTGTAAGGCATGGGGGCTGGAATGGGGTGGCTGACATGACAGAAAGTATTGCGAGAGATGAGAAACTGGAAAGTAGCGAGAAAAATTGGAGAGATATATTGCCGGGAGCTGCTGTTTTGGCCTCCGGAATGGCAGCATTAGGTTTTGCGGTACTAGCAAAACGATAACAGTTTTGTTCCAAATTCCAGGAAAGCGAAGTTTGAAAGTAATTGAAGTGTAGTTTGTATGCTAATTTTGTTCTTACTGTTAGCATACCTTTTTTGAGCGTCCTTGGCTGTTCTATTGCTAGTGATGTTAGCTATATGTGACCCTGAAAACCTGAACCCACCTGTTTTCGAGAAAAATTTTGAATTTAAACTCACTTTTTGTTTGACATAGTTTATACCATACCAACATAGCTATTCACTGGTAGCACTAAAAATTAGACAATTCAAATATTACTTTGTATTATTTTGTTTTCTCTTAACCGCTCAACAAGCGAAAAGGGATAGGACTTAGTTTCATTCGAATGTATGCGCGAGAAAGTATAATTTTCTCACATGTAGTTGATCAAATATAATTCGAATGAGAAAATGATAAAAATAAATGTAATTGTTCTGACCACATAATGGGAAGAAATTTTGTATTCGGGGGTTTTGGTTTTTCCACCAGGAGTCCGATACCACAAACTGCAGATGAGTTCAAGTCATACATCATACTAAATCCCTCTGTCGCGATCCGATCGCTTGTAAGCTTTTCAAAAAGTTGTTAATTCAGATGTGAAAACTATTTTTCGAAGCTTCATTCAACGTTTTCACGGCACCAAAAATTTATGAACACTTTTTTTGTTCAATTAACGCAATTTTAGATTGTGTTCAGATTGAGTTTGAGTGTTTTTTTCTCATAAAATCAGACAACAGGGTTGCCACAGTGTCATCGATTTATGAGAAGCGTCATGGATAACAAAGTCATTTAAAGAGGTTAAAGTATCGAACATGAAGTTTGTAGCTTTTCCGTTTGTTAACCACATATGTTTTGAGGTGTCATTATATCTCAAGGCTGAAGAGAGAATTAATTCTGCATTTTATACTGAGCAGTAAAAGGTGAGCAAGCATTGAATTATCAAGTTTCGTAGAAAATGTCACGGAGAAGGACTGAAATTTGGGACGATGTCACGAAAAAGTTTTTTTTAAATCTGGGGTAATCTTGATTTTACTGACAACTATGAAAAAAGTATCTAATTTTGATTAGTGTTTGATTGTATTCAATCAATCATGGCGGAGATGCGAGAACGTGAGTCTCGCAATTTCTAGATTGGTGATGCGTGTCTGAAACTTTCGTTTTTCAAAGCTTAATTTTATTTTGTTTTCCTTATTTCGCTTTTTTCTTTTTCGAATAACTTTTTGTTTTCTCGTTTGCGACATGCAGCTGCAACTCTGTGTTAATTACAATTGATTTTAAGGTAACTAATATGATTTTTCCAATAGTAGTATGCAGTGTCTAAAAAAGTTTCCAGGGCGTAATAGTGTGAATGAACGAAGTGGAGGCACCTTTTTTGGTCCTGTTGACTTCTTAGTTGTTTAGAAAGTCTCAAAAATTGTTCATTCAAATTTGGTTCAATATTTCGACTTTCAGTTTTGATAATGGATTTACACTTAAGTTATTATCCAGCAAAATAAGAAACTACCTATTATTCTTTTTCTGGACTTGGTTGTTTTATTAACTTTCGAAAAGCAAGGGTATTGCAACCGGGTACCAGATTGTCTTTCCCTCGAGACCTTTGTTCGTAGAAATTGCACCTGAAAATGTCCGCGTTTCAACATACTTTTAAAAGATTTAAATAAGTCTGAGCGTTAAGCGCAGTGGAAACTTCTACGCTTCAGATGACAAAGGCCTGGAGTGCGAGTTCAGCTGGGGCCTGTTTTTTCAGTTAACAGAAAATGTCCGGACTACCGTCTGCCTGTTAATGTTGTCGTCTCAAGTCCGGCAGATCGGATTTTTTTGAATGTTCAGCTTTTTTTAGCTTGCCGAATGCTATACGTAAAATTCGTAATAGTGCAAGATTTTTTGTTCGAAGATTTGTCATGATTTTTTTGAGATTTTTTTAATTTTTTTTGACAAAGACATTTGCACGTAATCATTGTCATTTATTTTTTATCGTGATTGATGCAAAGTTCTGTTTTGCCTGTGTCGAAAGTAAATCATAAAAAAGATTCCTGAAACTCAAGACATGATATGTATTTTTAAAACTTCAAAAATCAGTGTTTTTAATGAGACTTTTGTGAGTTTTTCTGATTATTGAAACTGGTAAGGAACTTATTCTTCAGCCGTAATTTAGTTTAAATTTTTAGTTAATTTTACTCGCAAAATCAGGTACCATAAATGATCATCGGAGTAGGTCGAGTGATGTATCATATTGAAGTCCTTTCAGTCGTAATTCCAACAGCTAAAAAGTTCCAAAAAGTTTTTCCAGTGTCGAGAAAAACCGATTTCATTTTAAGTTAGTCTAGTTTTGAGCGAAAAAGTCCCAAAAATGAAAATTTTTATTTTAGTAGTTTAAAAGTTTGTTCCAGAAAACTAGTTTTGCCAGCTTTATTTAGCGCTTTCTTGGCAATGAAAAGTTGTAAAAAAAATGAGAACTAAGTTTTCTCCTATATTAAACAGCATAACCAAATAGTAACTACAAGGATAGCCGGTTAATGTGCTAGTAGCACAGAATGTTCCGATCATAGTCTTAAAAAATATAACAAAAAAGTTTTTTCAATTTATAGTAGTTTTTTCTGCGAGGTGTGTTAAAAAATATCTGAACGAAAAACTAGAGCTTAGGCATATTTGATAGCCATAGTAAAATAAGCAAATTAGTAAACAATTTTTGTAGAAAAATGACAAGAAAAAAAAATAATAATTTTTTAAGAATTTTTTTTGCAGTTATCTGAATTTTTTTGACAATTTTGTTTCCAAAAAGGCAATAAAATACTCAAAAAACTAACCCTAGTCGAGTAAAACTAAATTTTTCTCGCTTAGATGAGGCAATTGTTAATTCTTAAGCTTATAAAAAAATATTGTAAGCCTGCTCGCTCGCTTATTCGAATTAAGATGAAAAATCAACACTGGGGTAATTTTTCTCAACACTGGTACAATTTTTAGAATTTTTTGGTTCGGATCACGACTGAAAGGGCTCTAATATGATAAATCACTCAACCCAGTCCGATGATTATTTGTGGATCCTGATTTTGCGTAGAAAAAAAGTACACGCCCGTATACAAAGTTTCTCCTCATTTTCAATGGTCGGAACAAAAAGTTAATCATCGCTGACTGTTTGTTTTTTACTTGCGAGAGCAAGTGTCTTGTAATAGGAAACTCTACTTACCGTAACCAACTTTTTCCCGTAAACAATGACTCCCCTGAATTTTTTTCATGCTGAATTCTGATGACATGCTAAATATCTAGACATTTCAAATAAACCTTGTTCATTTGAGGTAATACTTTATTTAAGAGTAATGAACGTAGTGAAGACTTATATAGGTCTTGCTGATTTTTTTTTCAGGAAAAGTCTTAAAATGCTCTAATAACTACAGATGTGCATTCATAAATATTGTTGCTTTTATGTGTATATGCACTTTTTGACTTCAATTGAAATTCATCTGCGCAGAAATGGCGCAGAAAAGGTGAACGATTTCTACTTTCGAAAGTTGAGTTTAATTTTTAGATTTCCAGCGGAATAAAAACTTTGCCTGTTGATCCAGATTTCTCAAGTTGGGTTAAAGTTATCAAAAAGCGCCTATCACAAATTGTGCTAGAAATTCAAAGTGCTTGATGGGCATCTATTTTTTCTCCTTGAAATTTGAAAGTTGAGGTTTTTTCAATAAAAAGTCATTGTTTTTTGATGTTTACTTGCGTTCATTACTCTTTTTCAATCTTCGATTGGCTATGTTTCAATAGTATGTATTGAAGAAATGTTGTTTGTTTCGGGTTTGTGGTTTTCGTCCTGAATTATGTCGGCTGGTTTTCCACTTTCTCATATGCAATTTATATTATCTTTTCAATTGTTTATTTTAAACGTTTGGGTCTTTAAATTTATGATTCGAACAGTTCCTGTTTGATAAAAACAGCCAGGGGCCAGGCGCGGATGTAGGGGGGGGGTGCCCTCCTCAGGGATTCGACCCCCTGCCGACCCAAAGGGTCCCACCTTTGGTACTTTTTAAGCTATCCATTTTTGGCCGACCGACCCTAAAGTTTTTCTAAAGGCGTCTTTGGCGCCAATATATACTAACTCTGAGGGGAACGCGCGCCAAAAAGAGCATTTTTTTGTTGTTGAAATTTTCCATAAAGTGCTCAAAAAAGGCTTTTTTGGCCGGTTTTTTCAAAAGTTTGCCTGCTGCGCAGAAAATTTGGCCAAAACAGCGTCTTTTAACTGTTTTAGGAGAGCTCAGAAAATCAATTTGGTCGACCTAAAAAAAAAAGAAAAAGGTCGTCAAAATTTTCAAAGAGAAAATTCTTGATCCGCCCCTGAAAGCAGCTCTGATGAAAATTCTTGGGATATGTTTTTTGTCTTTTTTGAGTTTTTGGACGCTTTGGAATTATTTTTTTTTATTTTTTTTTTATTTTAGATATTATCAGATATACATCACCGATTTTCACAAAAGTGGTTCCAATGGAAAGACCACCCCTTCCCCTGAATGCCTAAATAATTGTCTAGTCTCTTTCTACCTTAATCAACTTTCTACAGCCGTCGAAGAAAAATTTGAAAGGAGTTTTTGACCCAGTTTATTTGGAAGTGTTTTTTAAAGAAAACTAGCCTCCCAAGATTGAGATTTTGGGTTTAAATGAAGGCACGGTTTGTGGGACGCTCCCCTGCGTTAGCGGCTACGCGCAAATATTTTTATTCAAAAAGTTCTGGTACATTTTTGATTTTTTGACCGTTTTTTGAAACTTTATGAATTGTCTCAAAAACTACTCCCCCATATAAGTGATTTTGGGTTCTATCGAAATAACTGGTTGTGTGAAATAACCTTGCTGCGTTCAAATTTTTTTAACCAAAAGTTTGTTTCGAAATTTTTTGAGTTTCTTAAAAACTACCCTCGCAAACCTATGATTTTGGGTCCAATCGAAAAAACTTGATGTGGGAAGCTCGCCTGCATAAGTGGATACACTCTAAATATTTACGCTTGCGATAATCAAGCGTTATCAAACTGGAATGAAGACTTTTTTTCTAGTTACACAAATTCTGTTGAATCAGTTAGCTAGGCTGTCAGCAAATTAGCTCGGCTGTGAACAGCTCGGCTGTCAACAGATTATCAGAATACCTGTCAACAGATTTTGTTGAGCATGTCTGAATTTTAATGGCCTGTTTTAAATTTTCTTTTTTCGCTTTTTTCAGCCTAATGATTTCGACTGATGCATATCTGTTTAGTTGCCTGAAAATTCATTGACTGAAACACCAAATTTTTTAAGTTGCTAGTGTGCTTACGTAAGGGTAGGCGGGGTTTGTGGGTCGTAGGCGGTGGGCATAAAGCTTAGGAATTTTCGGCCCAAAATGTTTTACAGCTCAATTTGGTTTTTTTTGGATCAACAGTCGTCAACCCAAGTTTTTTCTGCTCAGTATCCGCTGAATTGCCCTTGCGATAAGCAAGGGTGTTGCAATCGGGTACTTTTTTCCCCGTAAATAACTTAGTCCACAGGACTCATTGGAATCCTGGTGGTACCTTGGTTCATAAAGAATTCAAAATTTGTAATGTTTCTTGCACACTTAGCCTGGTGGTAAAAGAGTGCGCTTGGGAAGGCATAGATCCTGAGTTAGAATCGCATTAGTTGTAATTTTACCAGCTCGATTTGTTAAAATATATTTTTCATTTTTTTTGTCTTTTTTATCGGCTGGATAATTTTTGGCTTAATTAATATCAACTTTGTGTCCTCTTATTGCATCGTTTTGAAAATTGACTGTTTTTGTGCGCGTGTTTGGTGCGCAAATTGGCCGTTTTGACCGTTTTTGTTTGCGTGTGCGTGTTCTGAGGGGAAAAAGGACTTGATATTTTTTTAAGTTTAGAACTTTTTCGGCATGTGTTTCTACTCAGGTATTGTCAGCTTTGTTACAGCTTGGTAATTATAGGTTAAAATTCCATCAACCATTCGGGACATCTGGCGTAGAGGTAAAATAACTGTTTGAGAGGGCAAAGGCTTGGGGTTCGAATCCGGCCTTTTGTTTGCAAACTCGAATTTTTTGTGCTTTATCGGACTATTGTTCGTCTGTTTATTTTTGTAGGCTTAAATCTCGTAGCTTGATGGTAAAGCTTTATTCCAAGTTGCTCTAACCCCCATGCTTGAGGCGACAAGGCCCGGGAGTTTGATTCCAGTTGAGACCTGTTTTTTTTTGCAAACAGAAAGTTTTGGCTAATTTAGATTATTGTCTGTCTCCTTATTTTTTTTTCTGCTTAGTTAGCATTCGAAAAGATCTTTGCAGAGTTTCTATTTGTGCAGGCAATTTTGTTCCGGATATTTTGGGCTTTTGTTGCAATTTCTATTGAGAAAATTGATGTTTTGTAGTTTTTTTTTGTCATTTCTTTCCGCTTGATTTTAATCATTGTAATTCATAATGGTATCGCAAGTGGTGCGAAGTTAAGCTTCACGTTTGTCAAAATGTAATGGCTTTCTAAAAAAAAACAAGTTTATGTGATTTCGACCGTTTTTGAACGCAACCCTCCCAATTTTCAGGCTAAAGGTTCAATCGAGAAAACAGATGGGCTTCTTCGCTGCGTAAAAAAAGATATAATACTCCGAAAAGTCAAAATTGTTAAGTATAGTGACCCTTTTTTCAAAATTTTTTTGACTCTTCTTGAAAAACTACAGTAAAATCTGAGATTGAGGATTATCGAGTAAATGGGTTGCGAAAATGTTTCTTGCACAAGGAGACGTCCAGTCCCCATTCTGAAGTTTTCACCGTTCACTCATCTCGAAAACTGCCCTGACATATCTGAGATTTCTGAGTTCCATCGAAAAACAGGTTATGGAAAGCTTCCCGATATAAGTGGCTCGCAGTCAAGAGTTCGATACAAAAAACGGGTTGCGGAAAAAAATCCACTATCCTGCCCAGTTGCTTTTTGAGTTCATACGTAGGAACGGTTAATAGGTATCTCTCCTACAATATCGGCTAATCACTTATTTTAGAAGTGAAACAACTAAGGTTTTGGGTTTTTGAAATTTTCGAAATTTTTGAATTTAATCCCACATCAATAATTTTTAGTTAAGTGCAAAAGGCCCATTTATTCTTGTGTTTTGGTTCATGGATTTTTAAATTGCTTTGCGCCGATTTAAGTTTTGTGCGGCGCCGACTTAAACGTTCTGTTTTTCAATTAATTAAATTTCAGTGCAATTTTTTAAACTTAGGGTGTTCGACCTTGTTTTGTCATTGCCTCACAGGCCTTGCTTCAGTTGTATTTGTAATAATGAAAAAGTGTTGTCTCACTGCTTTGTGTTGCATCATGAACACATTTTTTCCGGGTCTGAGACAAATGAAATTGGACAAAAAGTAACTAGAAATTTTGAGGAATTTACATCTATACAAAATACTCATGGGCAGGAAAAATGGAAATTAATTGAATATCTATTATTTTGTTTTATTGAAATTCTATATCGAATTTTCAACTAAATATTTGGAGAAACATAAGCAGGAATGGGCCAAAAGTGGCAAATATATGCATCGTTAGTAATCTTGGACATCATGTACACCATTTATTCAACTGTATTGGCAGACCGACAGATGTGAACATCCTCAGTTTATGGACTGACCACCCCCTGCGTGTAGCTGAATTCCTTCAGCTCACATACCACGTTGGAGCGTGAGAGCTAAACACCTTTCAAGAATTAGTAAGCTGACGGAGGATGCTGACCTCTCAACAGCACAACAAAACACGAGAACCTTTCAGGCGAGTCCAGTGTTAAAACGACGTTCAAATAACCCACATATATGGCATGCCCGTTGATGGCCAATAACACTGGACCATAGGACGAGACGAAATCACCAAACAAGGGCGAAATAAACTAACACAATGTTTTCTTGAGCACGCGAGGCTACTACAACGACAACAGGAATGGGCCATAACAGTTTCTACTCATTTATTTTGGAGCATAATTTTTGTGCAATGATTTGATTTCCTAGTGTTGTGATATTTTCTACATTTTTTTCTATTCATTGTATAGAAATTTTGTGGTGAGAACCAATGAAGTTAAAATGTCGCCTTTCATGTTTCTGTAGTTTTCCTTAGGTAAATACGTTGACTATTCAGGCTAATTTACCGCTAGGCTTGTTGTCTCGTTTTACCCAATAGAAGGCAATTTTAGTTTATATTATTGCTGAATATCAATTCTATCGCTGCAAATGAACGAGTGGCCAAAAATTCTGACAGAAAAAAACATAAATTGTTTTTGTCTACCGGTTATTCTTCCGTGCTATATTTTTTATTTGGGGTTTTTTTATCAGTAAAGTGACTGATCGGAAATGTCCATTTTCTTAACGCTTGCGATTACTAAGCGTTATCAAATCGAGTGGGAGACTTTTTTTTAGGGCTAACGTTTTGTTGAAAAGAATCACTTGATAGCTTGATTTATAGTCAATTCATGTTTTTTGGTTTCTCTGGCACACTTGGCCTAGAGGTATTGACGGGATCCAGACGACGCCGCCTTCCAGTGGTGGATCCGACATCTTGGGCCCCACCAAGATGCAAATGGCGTCAAGCCCCCCCTCCCATTGGGTCGGGAGAAGCTCCGAAGTCTCCGGGTTTTCGGTTACGGAGCGTCTGAAGCCGGCCAGGCTGCTCCGTCTGCTCATCCTTATACTACTACTCCGCTCCGGCATTAATCCAAACCCTGGTCCAGGTCCTTACTTTTGCTCCCCTTGCTCTTTCCGCATCAAACGCACCCAGCCCAGCGTCTGGTGCCACATCTGTGGTTACATTCACCTTAAATGTAGTGGTCTTACCCACCTTAACCAACACCACCTTGACTACTATTGCCCTACCTGTACCTCTACCTACATTTTACCTCCCCCAGGCACCAGGTCCTCTAACTTGACCACCCCCAACTCCCAAACTTGTTCAACTTCCCTAACCGCCCCCCAACCCCACCTCCCTAACCCCCCTCCCCCTCCCACCCTTCCCACCTCCTCGAATAATAATTCCTCCTCCCAAAATCGCGCAAATCGTAATCGTGTAAATAGTGTAAATAACTCAAGTTCAAACAACCATTTTAATCATACTGCTGTTAATAATGTAAATAGTTCACCACACCCTGCCAAAGGCCTTTTAAAAATCCTTCAATTTAATTGCAACGGTATCTCCGGAAAAGCACCCGAAATTGCTGCTTTCTTATCTCAAAATCAAATTCATATTGCTGTCTTCCAAGAAACTAAATTAAGAAAGAAATCTCGAAACCCCTCACTTGGCTCACACTACACTTTAATTAGAAAAGATCGAGAAAAAGAAGGGGGCGGTCTTCTCATAGCCATACATGAGTCGATACAATACGAAGAAATAAATATTAACAACGATGGAACACTAGAGGCTATGGGCATATCAGTGGTAGCCAGTTCATCCAAGCTTCGTATTTATAATTTCTACATCCCCCCTCGCTCGAGCTGTCCCCCTGGTTACTCTGCGTCCCTTGCCGAACTACTTGAACCTGGGGACGCCTTAGTACTCGGAGATGCCAACGCACATTCACAACTATGGAACTCCAACATCGAGGAAGATCAACGCGGCTCTGTACTTAGCAATGAAATAACCGAATCCACCTTTGCTCCATTAAATGATGACACACAAACCAGAGTCCCTTTTAACTCAGAAAACCAACTCTCGTCACCAGATATTTCCCTCGCATCCCAATCGCTCTTACTCTCCACATCATGGACCCCAATTAAATCTCTAGGATCAGATCACCTACCCATTCTTCTAGAACTACCCTTGGATGATTTTATAAATTTTTCGCCTAAAAGGACTTTTGTAAATTTTTTAAAAGCAGATTGGATCAAATTCACAGAGGAAATTGAGGAGGGTTTCTTTTCAGCGGTTCCACCTTCCGGAGTTGCCGCTGGAGAGAAATTCTTGAGGGACCTGGTGCTCAGGGCAGCACGCCACCACATCCCCGCTGGCCGTATTCGCCACTTCACTCCCTCTCTTTCCCCCGAGTCCACTGCCCTAGCCGCCGAAAGAGATTTAAGCCGAAAACAAAATCTCCTCCCAGAAGTCATATCCCAACTGAACTGTAGACTCATGAAACAGACAGCAAAGGACAAAGAAAATAAATGGCGAGAATTCCTCCGGACTTGCGACTACCGCACTGGTGCCAGAAAGTTCTGGAAAGTGGTACGCTCCTTAAATGGATCTAAGCCCGTGGCAGGAAGACACCCCATTACTTTTGGTTCTAAACCCATACACTCACCTCGTGATATTACCAGCTCTTTTAACAAACAATTCACCAATGCCAGACCCCACGCCTCTGACAAACTCCTTCGTATAACGAGAAGAAAAATTGCCAAACTACCACTGTCAGACAGCCCAATTTTTACCCCTGAAAATACTAAACAAGCCATTGCAGACAGCAAACCATCGCGAGCGCTAGGTCCCGACGGCCTCTGTAATATACATCTTAAACATCTCGGCCCACTTGCTACTCAATACTTAACATACCTTTTTAATATCTCTTTGTCCGAAAACATTATCCCCCAAATTTGGAAAAATTCAAAAATTGCACCGCTTCCAAAGCCCAATAAGGATCTTAAACAATCAACATCTTACAGACCTATATCCTTACTCTGCCCAGCAGTTAAAATTCTGGAGAGGCTCGTTCACCCCATCTTTACCAAACATCTCCCCAACGCCAAACACCAACACGGCTTCCGCCCTTTTCACTCCACCACCACAGCTCTCTCCACTCTCGAATTTTACATTTCAGACGGTTTTAACCAAAATCGCCCCCCTAAACGTACGGTACTGGCCACACTTGACTTATCTAAGGCTTTCGACATGGTGTGTCATCGCTCACTTGTGGAACTCGTTCATGACACTCCCCTCCCAAGAAGTCTAGTCCGCTGGCTAAGTAATTACCTTAATGGTCGACAGGCTGCCACCTCATTCCGTGAACACACATCCCCCCATCGAATAATCCACTGTGGCGTACCCCAAGGTTCTGTTTTATCACCCACACTCTTCAATTTTTATGTCCATGATGCACCGCCACCTCCCGATAATGTAAACCTTGTTTCGTATGCAGACGATTTCCACCCCTTCGCAAGCAGTTCCAATATTGATATCGCCTCAAACTCCCTCAATAGCTACCTAAAAAGGCTCTACGATTTTTTCACCTCACGCAAACTAAGTTTCGCGTCCTCTAAAGGATCAGTTACACTTTTCTCCTCTTATAACAAAGAATTTAATAAAACACCTAGTGTTCTTTTAAATAACGAGGCGCTACCCCTAAACAAAAATCCAACAATCTTAGGGGTGACATTTGATCCAACTTTTTGTTTTGCCACTCACTGCAAACAATCCGCTGAAAAGGCCAGACGCAGGATCGGAATCCTGAAGGCATTAGCAGGATCAACCTGGGGTCACTCCAAAGAAACCCTCCTCCTAACTTTTAAAGCTTTAATTCGCCCCATACTTGACTATGCAGCCCCCGCATGGTCCCACGCATCAAGTAACACCTCCATAAATTGCCTGCAGGTTGCCCAAAACCAATCCCTTCGCGTTGTTACTGGATCAAATCTAATGAGTTCAACTGCCCACCTGCACAGTGAATCTGAAATCCTAACGGTCAAAGACCACCATACCCTTCTGTCATCTCAATTTTTTATCTCTACCTATCGTTCCCACCATCCCATTAATTTTATACATTCACATCCCCCTCCTCCCCGTCTACTTCGCCCCTCAATTATAAGCTGCTTCAAAGAAGACACCCAGAAAATTTTAACCGACTTTTCAGTCTACGCAAACCACCCTCTAGTTCTGGACGACCGAGACGAAGTCTCCACTTTTATTTTTAACTACTACAAACCAATTTTAAAAGACAACCATACCTCCCTTGTAACCAAGTTCCTAGCCGAAACCCCTCCGTCTAAAGTTATTTGTATCCCTCCCCCAAAGATTGACCCCTCTGAAAAATCTCTCCCACGTCCCACGCGCTGTAAGCTCTCCCAACTCCGGTCTGGCTACAGCCGGCTCCTTAACACTTACCTATCCCGCCTCGACAGCTCCATCTCCCACCTTTGCCCAACCTGTTCCCTTGCCCCCCACACAACATGTCACCTTTTCAACTGCTCCCAAAACCCCTCCCCACTCACCCCAGCAGACCTGTGGCTTCGGCCGGTAGAGGTTGCTAAGTTCCTTGACCTGGAGACAGAAGAGCCCAACCCGACCCGCGTGGGCTAACAACAACAACAACAACAGAGGTATTGACAACCCCTGAGAGGCAAAAAACAAAGGTTATAATGTGACCAGGACCTTTTTTTTCAAACTGATTATGTTCTAGTTTGTCTGATTGTTTGTTTTGGCTTAGTTGCGACATCAGGAAATTTTTCGCGCTTTACTCAGAAAAGTGTTTGTGATTTACTCATTTATTTTCAAGTTTACGAACCTTGAATTTGTATTTTCCTTTCGCTTAAGAGCTTTATTAGGCCTAACTGTCCCCCCCCCCCCACTTTTAACTATCCCCTCCCTCCTCTATGCATGTATTATTTTTGACAACAATTTCTGTATAACTATGCATTTCAAAAATGCCAAAAATTAAGTGGGTTTTCATTTTCGCGCTTTCGTATTTGTATTGATCACTATTTATATAATACCCACGTAAGAAAAATTATATTTAAAAAATTTCTGGAAATTGTTTTAAGCTATTGAAAATGTATCCGCCAAAGTTGAATTTCTGAAATCGAAATAGGGGGGGGGGGATAGTTAAAAAGATCCAAAATATTTTTACGCCCTCTCTCCGAAAACACAAAAGGTCGAATTTCAGACTTTTGTAGCTCAAAGTTTTCCATGAGAACAATTTTGTTTTCGGCTCATCTTACCTAAATTTTATCGCCTAGTAGCTTCTGCTAGTTTGCAATGCAAGCTAAGTTTTTATGTCGTATCGCAAGTAGTGCAAAGCTCTACTTCGCCTCCTTGTAAACATGGAGATGTAAACAAGAATTGAGAATGTGCTTGCGAAGTTTAATTTCATCTCTGTGTAAAACATTCCGGCTATCTCGAACTCTCGTCAGATTTTCGTTAGCTCAACGGCAGAAAAGCACTGCTGTTTAATTTCTCTATTTGAAGCCGCCGTCAATGGAAGTTTGGATGGTCGCTTGGAGTAAGCGTAGCTTATATTCTCATTGGTTTTTCTACTCAGGCTCTTCGGCGATTAAAGGAAATCAATGGTTAACAGTAACGGTATGCGTTGTTTTCATCTTCTTTAGCTCATTTTTTGTTTGTTTGAAGCAATAATCCACAAAATTCTAGAACATTCTCTGACCAATTTTGAAGCAAGAGAATGTACTGTGCATTGACCTGGTACTTAGCGAACATTCTAGAAGGTTTCCTTTAGCGACAAAATTATTTAATATTTTTACAAATTGCTGTTGCAAAAACGGGCGTTTCATTTAACTCTTACTTTTTTTTACAATTGGACTTTAAATCAGAATTTTTACATCACAAACGATTTTTTTATTCAAGTCGTCTGTCTTAGAGAAGGGGATTTATTTACTTTCCTACTCTCAACAAGAGGTTATAAATTCATCATTTGCTTGATGAATTTATGTCTGCATTTTATATTTGATCTCGTGTAGATTTTGTAGATCATTTTCTGAAGAAATTACCTCTGATTATTAAAAACCGACAATGTTTTGTAAATAAGCTAGGCTTCTTTATCTCTCCCACAAAGTTATGTTTCATAAAGGTGCACATGTTTTTTTAGGTTTATGAATTAGCTTAAGTAAGTCTTCATTGTGTGAAGCAACGCCGACAATGACAGCTGACGAGCCTATGTTGACATGTTACAACCCAGGATGCCAGGACAAAAAGTACCTGGCGAGTCAAAACTCAGATTCTTCGTGTAGATTCCACCCCAACATGCCAATATTCCACGATGGAATCAAACGATGGCCATGTTGCAAGAAGAGCTCATGTGACTTCTCCACGCTTCTATCCTACCCTGGATGTATACAGGGACCACATAATCCAGACAAGCCAGAACCACCCGCGGTGGATAAGTCGAAGGAGGAGGAAACGGCAAAGAATGGAGAGGAATCTGCAAAAGGTTTACAAATTATCGAAATAAAATTATTTGGCCTTGATGCTGTATTACTTTATACCATTATAAAGTCATCAGGCGGACAAGTAATTCTAGTTTTTAGAAATGGTTTTTGGAGGGGAATGTCTTTGAAGGTTTCATGGTTTTCCTTGCATGAGCCTGTTCCCCTTTGGATTTAATTTTACTGAAGGGTCCCAAACAAGCTGCCCTCTGTTGTGATCCTTATTGTAAAATTTGAGGTGTTCCCTGGCCTAAAATTCAGACGCGTCATTCTTAATATGCCAATAAAGCTTGTCATACTGGGGCAATGAAAACATTCAAGAAATTGAATTTAGCTTAATGGGATCGATTAAAAACTGGAAACGTTCTGGGAACGGCCATAATTTGCCCAACATTTTTCTGACATGGGACACTTTTTCACCGTTTCTTTTTGCGAGGACACATCTATCACAACTATACTATTTTTTCTACCAAAAAACTTCAAAAAATCAAACTCGTGAACAATTGTTTTCTCGTGTACTAAATATTTCAATTGTAACTATAATTTACCTTTTCTTTTTTTTCAGCTGACACTTCCAAAGTGATGGAGCAATTGTTTGCCTCTCAACAAGCCCCGAAACCTCAGGAAATAATCTCAGTTGACCGAAATCCCAGTGAGCCGATGGTCAAACTACCCGTCAAAGTGATGCCTTCCCTCACCAACGCCCTAGCCAAACTATCATCTGAACCTATCAAACTATCATCGGGGGATGAAACCCTGAAGATAAATGACCCTACGCAAATCTTGACATGTGAAAACTTTGGCTGTTCAGTGAAGATCACTCGAAGTGAAATGGACTCGAAGAATTGGCAGCTAGTTGAAGATTGTCTGCACCATCCGAAGCCTCCTGTTTTCCACGAAGGTTTGTTCTCGCAAAAAAGTGAAAGTTTGCGTCGCTCATTAGTTTTTTGCTTCGACAACAAATTAGTAAAGAATAAGATTTAAAACTAGAAACATAGAATTATCTCTTTTTAAGAAGGACGAAATTGAGGCGTTTGCTTGAAATATTGCAGGTTTTTTTTAAATAATTTTGTAATTAATGCTGAAATTGATATTTTTGAATTAATCGGCAGGTCTGCAATACTGGGGCTGCTGTCAGAAGAAACACACTGATTTTGAGAAGATGCGAAACCAGCCCGGATGCTCTAATGGGTATCACAAATGGACCAAGGGCATTTCTAAGGTAAGGGTAGTCAACATTATAACCCCATGTGAGTATAGTACGTTGGATTAGTTCTGATTTTATCATTAAACTTGCGAGAGCAAGTGTCTTGTAATCGGGAACTAGAATTTTTTTCTTGTAAATAACTTTTCTTTCAAATCTGTAAGAAATTGAACTTGCTTTATTATTGAACCCTAGCAACTTCTGCATTCCTTCGCACTTGGTCTAGAGGTAATGTGGTTGCTTTTGCACCCTTATAATCTGGGATTAGAGTCCCAAATGGGCCTGTTTTTTCAGTATGTATGAAGTTGGAAAAAAATTCTAGTTACAATTTAATGGTCGGGCTTTCGTTTATCTGCTTATGCTTTGCATGGATTTTTTGAGTTGAAATCAGTTTCCACTTAAGTTGTAGGTGTTGCTGATCTACTCCTGTAATTTGTACTTTTACTAGACTTGACTTTGTATATTTACCTTCTGCTGTTTTGTTTTTTTTTCTCTTTAAATGGTTTCGGCTTTTGTAATCGACTTTACCCACTTATTTTGGGTCGTTTAAAGGTCGAAATTTGATTATGTTTTAAAACAATTTTTCAGGTAGTTAAAGATGTAGAATGTCAAAATTTTCAAATCGATTTGCTCAAAATGTTTTTTGACAACAATTTTTAGCAATTTTTTTTAAGGCTCAATGGGCGTCTACTTGCGTTTTGTCGGCTTAGTGGACGCTCGGTAAATATTGAAATTTCATTTACTGCTGGTAGTTGTAGTTCTCGACTGTTATGGTTATGAAATTGAGTTTCTGATTTTTTTTTCGAAAAAAAAAAACGATTTTGTTTTCAACTATTTTTTTTTCGGCTTAGTTTCGTCTCGTTTTCAATTCGCTATAAGTCTTATAACTGGGAGCTAGAATTTGCTGCTGAAAATTCTCGATTCTAATGGAGTTACCTTAGTTGAAGATTACCGAGGCTATATCATCAACTGAGCTTAATTGCAGAGGCATGGTAACATTTCGGCGACTTAATCCGTTGTAAACCAACTTAATCAGGGTTTCTTGCTGAAAGTTACAGTGAAACATGCCACTTAGAACCCTTAGAATCCCACTCCTGCTAATACATGGCCGTTTTGTTGCTGTGCTTTGCTGAATAAACTTATTTCGAATTACTTATAAAATTATTGTATTAAATTGCTCTGCGACGAATTGTCGCTTCTTGAAATGATACCAATTGTCGCATGCAACTAATTGTCGCTACCGACGTATTTTTGCCGCACGAGTTCTAGATTAATGTAGTTTTTACGGACAATGAAACTTAGAGATTTTGTCTTTACTTCGCGTGCCTAAATGTTTTGTGTCTTAATTGCCATGGCTGTTAAAAATTCTGTCAGTTGATCAATTTTTAATGTCTATTCATGTAACTTCTTTAAAAGAAGAAGGGGGAAGAGCATTTCAATTACTGTGTAAAAGTCGATGCATCAATACAGTAAAGTGTAATAAAGATAAGTTCAAATTATCAGATTAGTTGCTTAAATATTATTTAATAAGTTGAAGTAGACAAATGATTAGTTCTTTACATAAGCGAGCGTAGTGTATCATAATGACTACAGTTTTGCTACAGTTTGAAAAATTTTTACCAAGGACAACTTGGGTTTTTTTTCAGAGCAATATCTAGTTTTTGTCAATTTTTAGACTTCTTAGTCAGCGTATTTGCTTAACACCTTGCTAAAATTTGATTTTGTACTTGAAGCTAGTGTTATGCCCGGAAAGTTTTTTTTGCTCGAATGTTTTTTTTTCTTATTTTAAGCTCCAATATCATTTCTTTTGTTCTCGAGTCATTTTACTAGTTGGTATTTTTTTGTCTTCTGCACGTTTTCTTGAAAATAGTTTGGGCTGCAGTTATTATGTTGTTTCGTTGTTTCGACCTTTGAAATTTGACCATTGACCTTGCACAGTAACTGGCCATCCTTTTTTCATTTTGTAATATTGTTTTATTTTAAAGGTTATACTCTACATATTTCTCTACGTGTTTCATCTTTTTCCCCTAGTTTCATTTAAAATAGAAATGCTGTTTTGAGCCGTAAATAATAAAACTAAACACTACAGGTTATAGCGTTTTATCGTGTCTTCCTCGTTTCAAATTAAAATGCAAGTGCTGTATGCATGCTTAATGCATCATAAATTTTTAGAAACTAATATTTGTTTGGTTTCGATCTACCAGAAAAAAAATTTCAATTGTTTATAAAAAGTTTCACAAACGTGATCGCAAATTATATCAGAGTGATTCTCTTCCGTATCCCAACAAATTTCAAGAAGAGTGTATTCTCCGAAACTTTTTTGGATACATTTACTTTTGTTTGATAGCCAAAACGTCATTGTTACTTATAAAGCATCATGATTTTAAAAAAACATCATGAGATTATACATTGTTTTGGAGAGTATACCCTTGTTAAACCATGTTAAACTTTTGGCAGTAATTGACCCGGTAGTTGTGGCCAAAAATTATCCGTTTTGGGGTAGAATTTTATGCCCGTATTTCGCAAAACAAATTGTGACATCTTAATCCTAAAAATTGAAGCAAGCTTTTATTTATATTTTTTCATCTAAGGTCAACCCGAATTGAGAAAATTTCGAGATGAAGTTCATGAAGTTGAAACCTATTTTTTCTCGGTTTGGCTTGTGATTTTTTGGTTTCACAAGTTTTTTTGTAGAATGGAAGGCAGGTAACGCTATACAATAATGACAGTGTTAATGGAGCGGAAAAACGTGATTGATTTCTAGTTTTATCGATTTAACCTGCGGGCTAAAGAAACTTACCTATTGAACCACCTGATTTATCAAATTGGGTTAGTTTTTATCAAAGAAGTGTATATTTATTATAAAATATTTTTGAAAATGTTTAAAGAAGTTAAATGAACAAATATTCTGTTTTTTTTTATTTCATTGACTCGTAAAAATGTCTACTGGCTTATGTTTTGAAGATCCTAATCTCAACGAGGAATTGCTCTTTTGCCTTTTTGCAATCAATTTCGAACTGGTTTCTCTCATGGATTTTTTTTTGTTGCGATAGCTGTTTATGAAGAGTGATGAAGTCTTTTTGATGAGCGTGAATTCTCATGTCTATCTAACAAATGCGTCATATTAAGAGTAATGAACGAAGTGAGTACTCTTTTGTTACCAAGTGATTCGAATCTCGACTATAACGATTTTCGTAAAATATACCACTGGATCTATTCTGATGATTCTTTGTCGAACTTGATTTTTCGTGGACCACTAAAGCACACCGGAAAGCTAAGTTCCTCCTGGCTTTCAGTGGTTGAAACAATAAAAATCACCAAGACCTACCAACACCTTTTAATTTTCTAATTTGCTATTGGAACAAAAGTTTTAGTAAAATGAACCAGTAAAATTTTTCAATTGAATTTTTTTCTATCTCTATTTGCAGAAAAACACAATTTTGAAGATTTTTTTTTCATTACTGTGTTCGGAACTTTCTGTTCTTCTTGCACAATGCCAGGCTGTTCTCTTTCCTTTTGTGTATGTTCTGCTGTTTTTCAGGCCAAGTGTCGCTTCGACCACTTCGACAACCCTGCCCTCCTCACCCTCAACATCTACGCGAAGAACAGTGACCCTGGGGCGTGTGAGTTCGAAGCGAACAGCTGCAGATTGAGGGTTAGGATAGTGTATGGAGTGGACAGACAGCAGTTCCAGAAGGATTTCGACCTCTTCTCAACTGTAGATGTCAGGTCAGTTGTTTTGTGTCTGCTGCAGTTGTTATTCTTCAAATTGATGCTGATTAAATTCCATGTATATCACTCAGTGCCTTTGATGGCAGGTTTTAAATAGCAATTACTTACGTGGACTAGAAAAGTGAAAAGGGAGACAATAGGTGAAATTAAATTTTCGGTTTGTTACGGTCTTAAAGAGGATTTTTGTTCGGGAAGGCTGATTTTGTATTTGGGACAGCTGATTTAGTTGGAATATATATAAATGATATAAAGATCCCGAAGATGTGCATATTCTCTATGGCTATTTTTCTCATCACCTGTCACGTTTTATTTCAGCAAATGTTCGGTGAACTTGAATGCCACCAAAGTGGAGGTGAAACTTAGTAAGAGTCCGATGCAGTCTTGGAAAGCAGTGGAACAGATACCTCCCCCTCCTACTCCGCCTGTGCCAAGTGAGAGCTGAGTTGCACCAACATAGATTCAAACAGAAACGGGTCTGAGGAGAAAGAAGGGAGAGTTTAAAGAAAGTGAAGTGAAATGAATATAGACAGTCGCCTTCAAAAAGTTCGAACATATTAGCCAGAATAAAGTTTGTATTTTCTAATCAGTGTTAAGTAGTAAGGCAACTAACTTACAAGTAAACTAACTGACCAAGTTAACACCCCTAAAGCAGTTTACCGGGTGCCATCTTGGTTCTAAATTAGAATTTACAGCCAATCAGAATCAACTATTTTATACTCTGTGTTGAGTGAATTTAAACCGGGCTAAATAGTAGGAGTAAGATCATAACTTGTTCTATTGGTGGTTCGAACTTCAACCCATTAATTTTTAAGATATTGAGATATATTACTAAGTTAGTATTGCTTGCTCGAACTTTTTAGCAACTGTCTTCAAAGAACGTGAACCATTATGTGCTCTCTGTATTTTGAAGTGGATTGTGAAATACATTGTGTCTTTTTCAACTACGGCAGTTGGCTTCGTTATAATTAATTTTTGAAATGCTTCAAAGTTTTAAATCATTGCAGCGTCAAATAGCATCAAAATGAACTCTGATTGCGCATATTTATGCTTCTGACGTAGAACTGAAACGCCATTTTGATTGCCGTGTTTCTACCTTGTTTGAGGTATCCTGTCAAATTTTCCGGTGATTTAACTGAGGTGTTTTTTGTTGGCTTTCGCAATATTAATGAAAAATAATGGGACAGTCAAGAAGTACAGTGCTGATTTAAATTATCCGGACAAAACGAACAAAACTTGAATTTTCAAACGCGTTTTTCTCAAATTGGGTTAAGATTAGACAAAAACTGAAGAGGACAAAAGTTGCTTAAAATTTCACCAGATTTAATATGGTGCCATTTTCTCTGCGAAATTCTCAACAAAAATTTTACCCCAAAACTGGGTCATTTTGGCTTTTTTCAATTAATCAAAAATTACGCTGAAGCTACTTTGTTAATTGATATGAAATTTATATCACAGGAAGCCTCTTACGCAGCTCAACAAAGTTTAAGAAGGGTTAAATTTCCAAAAGCTTGAGCAAATTGTTTAAAATTTGTTTTTAAACAGAGATTCTGGGTTTTATATAGTAAAAATCACATTTATTGACTATCAAGTGAAATTTTTTTCATTTATACTGGTTTTTGGAGATTTAACCCTTCTTAAACTTTGTTGAACAGTGTAAGAGGCTTCCTGTGATATAATTTTCATATCAATTAACAAAGTAGTTTCAGCGTAATTCTTGATTAATTGAAAAAAGCCAAAATGACCCATTTTTGGGGTAAAATTTTTGTTGAGAATTTCGGAGAAAAAATGGCACCATATTAATTCTGGTGAAATTCTAAGCAACTTTTGTCCTGTTCAGTTTTTGTCTAATCTTATCCCAATTTGAGAAAAACGCGTTTGAAAATTCAAGTTTTGTTCGTTTCGTCCGGATAATTTAAATCAGCACTGTATCATTCCTACCCGAATTGCAGCTGCAAAATAATAAATATCCTAAGGTAATTATTTTTTAGTTTATACTTGCTGAGAATAATTTTTTTATTATAGTTCAATTTTATAAAAAATGTTTTGAACAAGTTCTTGAGACGGGGAGTCTGTTTAGATTTTTTAAACCCCAAATTTAACACCCTAAAGTTCCTAAATGAAACAGTTCAGTAGCTCTTTTTTAGGCATATGGCCAGTTTTTACATATCTGACTTTGAAAATTGTTTCTAATTTTAATACATTTGCGAGAATTTCAAATAAAGCTACCGGCACTAGTTTTTAGGTAGTAACCATAGGTGTAAACATATTAGGTAGTAAGCAGTTCGTTTTTGAGTAAACTAATCAAAAACATATATATATATTTTGGACTCGTAGTTTTCATCCTAAATTTTGTCTGCTCTTTTTCCGTTTTTTAAAATAGAAAACTATAATCTCTGCCACGGATTTTCATCGGCATGCTTTGCAAGTCATAGACTTTTCTACTGATTTAAACAATTTTTACCATTGTTGAAAGTTTCTGTAATTTGTAAATTCATCAACTCGAATAGTTTTTTTTTCAAATGATTTTTTTTTATTCATATGATTTTGGCCTTTATTAAATTGACTCAGTCAACTCTTGCGTACTTTTCGAAGGCAGTGTTTTTTTCTTACATTAATGGTATTTCAAGAGGGATGGCTTTCGGCTCCTCAGTCGAATCATCATGAGTCGACAATTTCAGTCGACTCTGTTTTCTTGACTTGAATCCCGATTAATATAGAGTTATCAATGCTTGCTTAACGCTGTCTTTAAACCTTATTCGAGGCAAAGAGCAAATTTTTTGTATATGTAAGTTTTTTTAATGTTTGAACTTATTTTTCAACTTTTTTTTCAAATATATTTTTGTGGACTTCCGTCTGTAGAATGGTCTTAAATGCAATGGTATAATGCTCCGATTCGCCTCTTTGTTTTAAAATGTTCTCACACTTTTTAGCTTCGTAGTTTCTGTTGATTTCTTACTTTTGAGTTTAACCAATGCGGTATTTTTCTTTATGTTTTTGTACAATTTTTACGAGACTGATTGTTTTTCTATTAAAACTTGAATATGACTTTGGAAAATTTTTTCTTTTTTGATGTTTTTTAAATTAGTTATGTTTGTCTTTGGACCACAGATGGTGCGAAGCTCCGCTTCGCCTAGAAAACAGCTCCTCTTCCCCTCTGGTATGTTCTTTGAGCAAATTGAAACAAGGGCTAGAAATATGCTTAACGAGTACAAGTTTAAAACTTGCTGATACCTTTTTTCTAAGTAATTTTTCCTCTCTGCCGATTTCTTGAAAAAATTTGAAGCTTTTTCTGCAAAAAAAGTAACTAAGATGAAACTAATCATCTGCCTAAATCTTTCAAAGAATCTTGTACTCCACAGCAACACGATATGTCGAGGTTGAACCTAAATTCTTTTTTATCGTCTCGGTTATAGCAACTTGTTTGGCTTCTTGTTTTCCGAAAAATATTTTGATTGTTCCAACTTTTTCATCTTAAAATGTTTTTTCATGCGCGCACATAGACAAGCTAGGATTATATGAAGTTATTTTTTTGGCCATCTAGAATGCATGCCGCGGTCTAGTGGTTGCTTAACAAGACAGCGATGCGCCGCGGAACCGCCAATTCGTCCGTTCAGTTTCCTTTGGAGCGGGGAATTTTCCTCTCTGTCTGAAAAGTGATCAAGGCCCGATTCGATTCCGTGTGCACATTTCAACACTGCTTTGTAAAGCCTGCTCAACCGCGCTTAGCACCTAAAGCAGGCCGTTGTCCGCTCAGCGCGGTAACAAGGCATTATTCGACGACTGAGACGGCCGCGGTTGAAGGGAACGGAGGGAGGGGAGACTTGTTCCCCTCCTTTTGAATGAGTTGCGTGAATACATTGGAAGGGAAACATTTTCAGCAGAGCAAGCAAAGCACCGCAAATGTTTGCTACGCCACACCACGAGTGCATTTTCTTTTAGAGGAACGACGCTTTCTAAAATAAGGCAACGCAACGTACCGCCGCTTCCACCGCCGCTAAGAGAAAAGAGTAAGAGCTAGCAAGTAAAAGCAAAAGCTCATTTTGTACTATTCTCTCTTTCTCTCTCTCTTTTCTAAGTCGGCGCACATTTCTAAGCGCCGCTGGTTGACGCTGCAACACGGAAAAGAGAGCACGAATTTTAGACGCCTAGCATAGTGGTGGTGTTGGTGGTGTTTTGTGCAAGCGTGTTAGCAGTATCTAGTAGCTTAGCGCCGCCGCTGCTGCCTCCGCCTTGCAGACATTTGTGCGGTATTTGCATTGCTCCTAATGAGATCTGCCGAATAGTCGCAACTGAACAGGTTCAGCTCATTCAACATACTCAAGTGGTAAGTTGTTGACTATGTTGTTGTACACGAATAGCTCTTAAATTGTTTGTTTCTCCTTAATTCTTATGAAGAACAAGTTTTGAATTTTATTTGAAATTACTTTTTTCACAAAAGCGTTTCTAGCATAAGCGAACACCCACCTTCTTCGATTTATTTTTCATCAAAAGCCCCTTTCGAAAACTTAAGATAGCTAAATATGAGGTGATGAAACCTTATTTATAGGTTGAAATCTCAAAAAAAATCCTTTCACGGAATTGTCGTGTATTTTCCCAATTATTTAAGTGTAAACAGCTCCGTGCGTTTTACCGGCATAAATACCAGCAAAAATGAAATCGGGTTACTTGAAAAAAAATGAAGACAAAAAAACTCTTGAAAGTCTTCAGTCGCCGTCAATTTTGTAGATACTTAAAAACCAGGGGAGGAGGATCTAGGATTTTTTCAGAGGTAACAGATTTGAAAAAACTTTAATCGAGTTAGAGCTCTCCAACAACACTATAAGACCCTTATTTTGCAAAAATAAGTGTCATATGGCAGTGTTCGGTGCACGTGAAACGATATACGACAAATTATTCAAAATGACCTTTATTACGCGCGCGATTAGCAAGCTTTATCAAATCGGAATGTAGACTTTTTTTCAGGTTATGTGTACAACTAGTTTAACAAAATCAGTTAAATCACATATGGGTGGGTACTAGCTGGCTGTGTACTAAGTTACTATTAGCTACTGCGTAGGTGGTATTTCTACAGGGTAGTTTCCGGGGGGCATGAAACTTTTAAAAGCTTAATACAAAATTAGTTTTTTCGGCGCAAGTGATGTCTGCTCAAAGATTGTCGGCTTCGTTTCTGCTTCGTAAAATTGTTCAATTTCTAACTTGCTCTCTAGATGTCTTGCTTGGCATGTTTGCTTAGAGTTTCTGTTCCATCAGAACAGGTATTTTGATTATGTTTGGGAATGGGTTGTTTATTATTTTTTTGAGACGCTTTGGAAAATTTTTATCACTTTTCGCAAACAATTTTTTTTCTTAAAATTCTTTTTCTGGTTATCAAAAAAGGGGTATCCATAGAAAGACCGCCTGCACCCTTGCATGCCTGCATACTCCTTTGGTCTCTTTTTGCTTAACCACTTTGTCTACAGCCTTCGAAGTCTGTGGGGGTATTTGACCGATATTTTTGGTTTTTTTTTTCATTTTCTCAAAAAATAATCTACCCAATTTAAGATTTTTGTTTCAATGCAAAGAGCTGTTTTGGAAAGCTCCTCTCCTTAGGCGGCTACGCCCAAACTATTTACACATGAATCTATGGCACGAATAGTGAAGTTTTGATTTTTTTGGCCGTTTCTTGATTTTTTTTTGTTTTTTAACCTGAAGTTGTTGGTTCAATGGAGATAACAGGGTGGAGTGAAGCTCCATTGCATTAGCGGCCTCTCAAAATTTTTTACACTGAAGGTTATCGTCCTCGGAAAAGTCCGTTTTTTGATCGTTGTTTTTTTTTTACAATTTTTATGATTTTCCCATAGGAGTCATATCAGATATGTTGGGTTCAATCCAAAGAACGGGTTGTGGAAAGCTCCTTTGCATACGCGACTACACCCAAGATTTTTGACCGCTTTTTGAAGTTTTTCTCCTTCTCTCGAGAAATGCGCTGCCAAACCTGGTTTTTTGGTTTAAATCGAAAGAACCAGTTGGGCGAATCTCTTCTGCATAAGCGACTACGCGCAAAATTGCTATGAAACAAAAAGCTATGATTCTCGGAAACGTTAAGTATCTGATTTATTGACTGTTTTTAAGACTTTTCTCTATAACTATCCTGTCAAATCTGTTATTGTAGGTTTAATTGACACAAAAGGTTGTTAGAAGCTTAATTTTGTAGTTGGCTACGACCAGTTTTTGTGACCGTTTTTCGTGACTTTACTCGAAAATTATTGTGCCAATTCTCAAGTTAATTTTTATACTCGAAAATTATTGTGCCAATTCTCTAGTTAATTTTTCAATCGATAAACATGCGAATCTTCTCTACTTTACCGGCCACGATCTGCTTCTAGAAGAAGAAAGTTTCAGATTTCGGAAAGTCAAGTTTGAAGTTTGACCGCTTGTTGGAAACTTTTCGAATTTCCTAAAAACTACGCTATCAACTCTGAGATGAAAAGTTCAATCGAAAGATGCAGTTGTGCGAATTTTTCCTGCTACAATGGCTTTTTAAATGTTTTTATAATAGAAATGTTATTTCTTCGGAAAATTCCAAAATCTCAAATTTTCACTCTTCTCGGTTAATTTAGTAGATAAACAAATAAGGTTTTGGGCTGAGTCCAATTTTTGAAATTACGCATTTCGTACAGCATCAGTATAACAATTTAAAGTTAAAAAAACAGTTTAAAAATTATCAAACCCGTTCATCCAGATTTAGCCAGGCCTTAGGTGACCTTCATCGAGTTATCGAAAATTTTGGTTCGCCCAGTTTTTTTTCTTCGTTTTTCCCTTTTTTGATGATTGTGTTGTATTGCAACAGGTGCGAATCTCCGCTTCGTCTATGTGTACGATAGAAGATCATACTATTATACGAGAGATCAGATTTATACGATAAATACGATACTGATAATTGTCGACTCTTTTTGGCGAGACAAGGCTTTTTCATTGAATACTGCAAGATTGATTGATATTAACGGCGGCTCAGTCTAACATAAAGAGTTTTTTTAGAGTAATCAGAAATTTTCCGGCAAAAAATATCGAGCTGCAAAAACTATCTAAAAACTTTGAGCGATTGCTGTAATCGGCTGAAATTATACGGTTATACGTTTTAATACGAAAAAGAAAATATACGAGTATACGATAATAAATTTTGCGATTTTTACATATACTTAGATATTTATACGTCAATACACTGATCGCGGGTAATTTTTTTTAAAAAAGGATTCTTTTTGATTGGTTTTGACCAAAAAATCGCGTTTTGCACCGCGTGCTCTCGCCTCTGAAAAACTTTTTTTACCGCCGAAAGTTCTAAGGGTATGCCGGCTGAAAAGGCTTGTCGTGAAATAGCACCAAATTTGGTCATTAAAAGGCGATTTTTTATGCCTGTATTTCGAGATTGAGACATGCAAAAATTCCAAAAAAAAATCCAAATAATTTTCTACGAGCAATTTTTCTGCTACTCTTGTCTACGTTTGCACAATCGATGTTCTAAATCTCTTTTTAAGATAATGACGCCCTGAGCTCAAATGGAAAAAGATCTTTGCCCTGCTAGCATTTTTGGAGGTTTGGATCTTTGCCCTGCTAGCATTTTTTGGAGGTTTGGATGTTATTTTTTTTAAATTTGATTAAAGGCTTAAGACGATTTATCCACAAGGGAAAGGAGCAACATACAAACTGTTCGATTCTTCACGGAGAACCGCTATTACGCCTCTGTCTTAGATATTTATGCAATTTTTGGTTATTTTTCTGCGTTGGGTAATGTTTCCTCACCCTCAAGCAACGAGCACGGATCATGGTGGGCCTGGAACATCCGAATTTTTGATGGAGAGGAGGAGACATAAACACTTCACCACTGCTCCCCAGTTTGCTGAACTGAATTATGCGCGCTTTAATGCGGTTACACAAAATCCGACGCCCTAAAATAATCATCTATAATTAATTGAAGGCCAGTTATTGTTTTCAAATTAAGATTTTGGTTTTCTTTCGATTTGTGTCCTCTATTTTTTTTTTCATTTTTCCGTTGTTAGAATTAGTTTTTACAACTTTTTTTTGCATTTTCGAGCCAACGAGAGTAGTGTAAAATATCAATCCACTTTTTCTCCAACTAAACTTGCAAATTGTATTGCTCATTTGATGCCACTTTTGCTGCATAGCAATGGCAATTGAATAGCATCTGTTCTCTGCTTTTTTGGTGGCTAGTGGTTTTCCATTGCCGAGCGACCGTGGCGCAGATGCGAGGACGTGAAACTCTTTATCTAAAGGTCGGCAGTTTGATGCCGACACATAGTATAAGTTTTTTAAGGCCTGATTCAATATTTTCCCCTTGTTTCATGTTTTACCTTTTAGAGCTACCTTTTGCTGTTTTCTCTCTTGTTTTTGTGAACTGCAGCTTCGCTTCTGTGTTACAAAGTGCAGTTTCAAACCGGTGTGAAGTTCATTGAGCAGGTGTTAATTTTGGCATGGAATTGTTCTGAATGCTTCATATGCTGATCACTAGTAATTTTTTTTAAACCCCAATTTTTTTTCATAAGGCGCTTCAAGGTGAATTATAATGTACATTTTGCATTCTAAATTGTCAAACTTTTTTGCATGTTAAACGTTAGAGTTTTGCATGTTTATCAATGGTCTTTTTCGCGATGTTTTTACTTTCATCAGTTATGTCGGGTTTTACTTAAACCCTTTCCAATAGTATCTTTAATCCATCGATCTTATCTATTTTAGTAATGGCCTATCTTTAGTAAGGCCATATAATTAAGTAATTATCTTTAGTAAGGCCATATAATTAAGTAATGGCCTAGGAATATCTAAGTAATCTATATCCAAATATTTCAAAATTATCATGTTGGTTTCTTAAATTAGACTGTGTTTTGCTAGAATACTGTTTGGTGCTCTAAAATGAACTAATTGTAAATGTAGGACTCCGAGTTAATATCTGTGAAAAATTGATTTTTTTTTCAAAACAAAAATTGTTAAAAGATTGTTTAGAATTGTTCGCAAAACATATAAACAATCTCAAACTTTTTTCTCTAACATATTTGTGCAGTATAATCCGACTAACATTTGGGACTACATTCACTCAATATCTGCTTTTTTTTAAATGTCTGCATGATGTTTTTACGCTTGCGATTAGGAAGCGTTATCAAACCGGAACGGATTATAGACTTTTTTTGGGTTAACAACTAGTTTAACAGAATCACTATAATCATTTTACCTTTGGTTCTTATGAAATAAAAAAAAGTCAGACGTTAATTCGCGCGTGTGGCGAAGAGCTAACGCACCTGCCTTTAAAGACAAAGGTCAATGAGTCGAATCCAGCTAGGTCTTTTGTTTTCTTTTTGTAAGCGGAAAATTTTCCGCTTGTCAAAAAATCTTTCTGTGTCTTCGGTTTTGAGCGAGTAATTGAATTCCAAGAAGTTTTGCCTATTTTTAAAAAGTTTTGCCCATGTAGTTTAAAAATTTTGAAAGCTGTTTTCTTTATAAGTTCAAGTTCTGTGAATTTGGCGCAGTGGTGTTACCCAAGCTTGAGACGACAAATCCCGGAAGTCCAATTCGATTCCAATCGGGACCTGTTTTTTTTTTGTTTAAACAGAGGTTTTTCGGGTTTTCCAGTTCATAACGCGGTGTTCAAGGAATTTTGCCTTGGCTCTTTGGTTAAGTTTTGCGCAAAAAAGGGCAAAGAATTTCAAGCAATAGGGCAAAGAATTTCTAGCGGGCAAAAAATGGCAAAGAATTTCTAGCGAGCAACTAGTGTTTTAGTAAGAACCATTTTTTTTCTAATCTAACTCGCAAATAAAAGTGTTCTTTGAAAGTTTTAACTCACGATCTGTCGCATTGGAAATTTCATAGCTTCTGTTCTCTCCTTTATGTGTGGCTAGTGTTTGTGATGGACTAAGCGAAGCGCCCAGGGCTCAGTGGTTAGTGCATGAGACTCTATATCGCAGTAGGTCGTGGGTGCGAATCCGATACCTCGCCGAATTTTTACTACTTCGGTTTATTTTTTCTTTTTCTCATTGCACATTTTAGAATTCTAGAAATTGTTTTTGTCGTGTTCTCGCTAGTGTTTGCGAAGCGAAGCTTCGCATCTGTAGGACCTTAAAAGACAAAATATTGTTCTGAAAAAAGCTACGAAATACTTGTAGTTGGTGTGTTTTTTGCTTTTTAGACAATTCTTCAGACGGAAAAGCGTTAAGAGGGAAAAATCAAGGCTCCTGTTGTTCTGCTTTCAAAGAAAGTAACGAAAATAGATGATTTTGATGTTTTTTCTTTTTTTAGGCCATATCGAAAATACTATTTTAAAAAAAGATTGCAATTTGAATTACTTTATTCGCTCTTCGAAGAATTTATCGATGATAATGAAAGCGTAATTGTGAATCGTGGCGATTTATCCCGCTCTCAAAACTTTTCAAATTTCATTTAGGAGGTGCTAATTTTTCAAATGTATTCTTATATTTATATTTTTTCTATTGGCTGGCTGTTGCGCAATATATGCTTGGTGATTTTTTATTCAGACCAATTTCTGAAAGAAAGTTATCAAGTGGGGATCGAACCCGGAAACTTTGTGTTCGCTAGTGGGTGTGCCATGCAATATCCCTATTGCGCTTGCAGTCTACGTAATTTGCCTGTAAGGTTTTTGAAAATTGTACACGAGTTGTAATTTCGAACACACATTGTTCCCTATTGAAATCAGGTAAGCTAATTATTTCCTTATATGATTCAGTTTTTATCATTTAATGACTAACAAAACTTTTTTTAGTTTATCAAAAAATTACTCAACATTATTCGATGTCAATGAAAAGGCAGTCAGAACATATACGGTTTTACCCTGATATACAAGCAGTCTGAATGGAACACGAAAACTGAAGTTGTTTCAATATATGCTTTTTACCCTTGCTATAAGCAAGGGTATTGAAATCGGGTTCTAGACTTTTTCCCGTAAATAATTTTGTTCACAGAGGTTAGTGTAATCGGAATTTTAAGTTTTGCTTATGGCTGACATTCTCAATTTTTTGAAAATTCAAGTATAACTACCATCAAGCAAGTAGTAGATAGGTGGAGTTCGTTTCGGGCAAATTGTTTTTTTTTTCAAATAAATTTACGGATTTGTGGTTTTTATCCTAGTTTATCCTCATTTCCCGTGTTTTTTAATGCCATTTATATTACCTGGTTCAGTTTTGAATTATTTTTTAAAGCATTGGTTTTATTTTGCTTCAAACATATTTTATTATAATTCAAAGTTATGTAATTTGTAATTTTACCAGCTCGATCTGTTGAAAATAAAATTTTCTTCTTTTTTTTGTTTTGATATATTCGGCCAATATTATATCGGCCCAATGGCCTCATGTTGCCTCTGACGAGCGAAAAAATCTTTGTGTGTGTTTTGACGGCGAAGGGGACTTAATAACTCTCATTACTTTTTGTTTTTTTTTGTTTCGGCTGATTTTATATCGGCTTAGTGGCCTCATTTTATTTGATATGACTAGCAAATTAAGTTTTTGTGTGTGTGTTTTGAGGAAGAGGGTGACCCTTTTTGATTTTTTTTCAGCTTAAATGGTTTCTGTTAACGTATTTTCGGCTTTGTTACTGCTTGGTAAGTTCTCTTCCGATGCTATTTTCGGGTAATATTGTCTTGGCAACTGTGTTTAAAATATAGCATTGATCAGTTTTATAGGTTTAGTTTTGCCGGCTTTTCAATTTTAGCGGCTTCCTTCTTTTGCATCGCAGGTGGTGCGAAACTCAGCTTCGCCTCTGTGTTAAAATTGCTCTCGGAATTTTCGAATTTTGTTTCATTTAATTTTTTGTTACGTTTCAGAGTTCATATTACACATGCGAGCTAGCGAAAGTGTTCTCAGGTTGCGAATCCATTTTTTGTAGCCGAGCTCGCTAATAAAAATACTCATTGGCATTTCTGCGGCCTAGCATTGGCAATTAAATAGAATCTGTTGTATCTGCGTTATTTTGGTGGCTACTGTTTGCAGATATACAAGTGATCATGTCCCCGATGCAAGGACGTGAGATTCTCAATCTATTGGTTTGATTCCGGCAGACTTAAAAATGATTTAGCATTGGTAATACAGATAGATTTTGTTGTATTTGCTTTAACTGTAGCAAGGTTTGTAGATATCGGGACGTACGGAAGTTTTCAATTAGCAGGTTGGGGCTTCGATTCCAGCACATGTTAAAAAAATTTTTTAAGAGTAATGAACGTAGTGAAGACTTATATAGGTCTTACTGATTTTTTTTCAGAAAAAAGTCTTAAAATATTGATGCACTTAGGTATATATGCACTTTTTGGGTTCAATTGAAATTCAAAGGGCATCTATTTTTTTTCTTTGAAATTCGAAAGTCGAGTTTTTTTTTCAATAAGCCAGTTTGTTTTATATGTTTACTTGCGTTCATTACTCTTTTCCAATCTTCGATTGGCTATGTTTTGCATTTTAGTTAACTTTTCCTTATTTCAATTTTAAACTTTTTTCACTCTTCGCCTTCTTATCTATTTTGCTTGCGAAGTGCTGAAATTGTCCAGTACATCATGGATAGTTATGAAGGTGGTCTTGCTGTGGAAACATCCTCGGAAACAACACAACCAATTTGAATTTATGGGCTGAAGTTGGTTCTTGAGCTTGGATTATTTTCATGGCGGGGAAAAACGGCAGACAAAAGTATTGAAACAGATAATTGATCGAAGAACGGTCGTATTTGTTTTTATGATACAGACATTGAAAGGTTTTGAGCGCTTAGACTAAAAATGGAAATAATTTACAGACAAAATAACTGCCTTTTTGAATCTTGTGCATGGATCGAAAAAGTCGGTTTCATGAAAAATTTGATGAAGCTGTTTTTGTTGGCTTATTTCGATCATCAGCGCTCATATGGCTTATATGAATTGCTTATAAAATCATAGCCGTTTTCGACGCTGGACTAAGTAACTCTTTGAATTTTTTGTCGGTCATTTTTCCGCGGCACTAAGAGAAATTCAAGTTCATCGCCTTCTCAAAGTACCAATTTGATCCCATAAATTCAACTTTTGTGTTGCTTGGGACGATGTTTCCACAGTAAAGAACACCTTGGAAACTAGTTATGATATCCTATCTATTTTACGCCTTCAAAACAAGATTTCCTAATTGTTGACCCTGTAAAGTCCTTTAAAATATTTCATCAAGCATGTGTCAAATTTTCAACCCTTTCTAAAATAGTTGCTGCAAAAACTATTAGGATCATTGTATCTCATTAAAAAACCTTAATGGTACCTGGTAGAAAAAAATTCCGGCTGGGCAAATGCTAATATTCGAATTGCCAACCCACCTCTACAAGGGGGAGGGATAAATGAAGCTGTCTGTCAATTTAATAATGCTGGGCAATCCAAAGTGAATTAGTGCTTTTGAGATGTGCTACTTGCTTGAATTACTTTCTGAGTATTCCAATGTTCCGCTCTTAATGCTGAAACAAGTGACAGGTTTTTTCGGTTACTCTCGCTTAACGGTGTTTGGTTTTGCAATTTTCGGCTAGCGCTTAATGATTGGCGAGAGTTAATTCTTGAGAAGTAGATAATAAATATTTCTCTACACTGCAATGCGTTGACCTCGAATCGATATGGATTGGGGGGGGGGGGGGGGGGGACTGGCGACACTGTTCTCTATATATGCTATGATGCGAACTGTCCCCTTTGTCGTGATTGAGATGACTTCAGTTAGCTGATCATACTTTAAGAGCCACCAACAAATGATGGTTATGTCTTGTGGTGGTGGTTGTGTTGGTGTTGTTAGTAGCGGCGGAAACTGCAGCATTGCCGCATTATCAAGCAAGCAACTCAACTATGGAGATATAGAACTAGGAGCTAGATATGTGCCAACCTCTTATTTTTAGTGATTCCTTGTGCCTGTGTGTGTCCTATGGCACGATACGAGCGCTGCTGTTGCTGCTACTAAAGTGCCGCCGTCCCAAATATTGCGGCGCGCTGCCGTTCCGCTGCTGCGCGGAGAACAAAATTGAATTGAGGCGATATCGTTGCAGCAAATATGGAAATAGAAGAGAGAGATATCGCAACGCAACGCAAGAACTAAAGTCAGCGTATCGCCGTGCCGCGCCATATGCGCTCAATATTTGCTGTGCTACTTTGCGTTGCGCGGTTGTATCGTGGTTCGAACAATTCTTAGTGCGCTCCGCAAATATTGTAATATCGACTAACCAACGAAGTTCGGTCCAACTCAAGTCGAACTCGACAACTGTAGTTGTACCACCACCGCGCTACCATACAGTTCATAACCTAGTCCTCAGTGTATTATAATCCACCAAGTAAGTACCACCACTATTCACCAACCTTCACATTAAATTTGTTCCGATTCTAGTTGCTTACTTTTGCCTATGGTTGCATAGAATTACGTTGTTAGACTCTCAATTTGCCAAGCTCGCGTTGTGTTGCCAACTTAGTGAGTGAGTGTTGAGCTTTATCTTTCAATAATTGTCACTGGCCAAACACGGCGTCGCGACTAACAATGCGAAACGATAGCTTAGCCTCATACATCGCATTTGAGCTTTCATAACACGGCAACATTGCAGACACGTCAGAACTTCCTTTGAAGCAACGCAATAGAATCACCGCCCGGGGACACATGTAAGTTAACTTTATAGTTAGAAAAATGCCTCCCGTCGTCTGTTTCCAGTTTCTAACCCGTCGCTGTTGTCGCATATCGCTCCTAATTTTTATACTTGTAATTTGTAGGTTTCCTTTGCAAACTTGAAGCATCGAGCCGGAACGCATTAAAGGGGCCACAACTGCAGTCGTTTCGTATGTAATGTGATGCTGATGGGTGATGTTATCACGTGCAACAACAAGTAAAGAAACTCGATGTAATTGGTCGCTTTCATAATAAAACTTTGTAAACCGGGAAGACGCCGTACGCTATTTAACGTCCTCAATATATAGGGGAATGATCACATCATTATTAGCTAAGCTAGGACAAACCACGAACTACGTTTTTGCCCTGTTTCAGAAAATAGTAATTGTAAAACTAACTCGCGTTTTTGTTTTCAGTGTTCTCAACAATATTACATATCTGGAAAGTGAATTTTCCGAGTCAATTTATCCTATCATCAAGACTGGAATCTTTCAATTAACTAATTAGTTAAATCAACAATTCCTTGTCATCGCGAATACCCTCTGATCCTTTTACTCAATTACCCGCATTGTTTCATTAAAAATATCCCCTCTCTCGGAAAATATCTTAGCTCTGTCATTTTCTTTCATTTTCGAAATATGGCAGGCGGCGATTCATGTGAAGGTTTTCTCCTCGAAAATTTGCTCAAAAACTTCAGCTCGCCACCGCCTCTCATTACCCCAGTTGAAACCAGCCCGGATAGTTCCCCCAATTTAGCGTCTCAACAGCCGGCGTCCAAGATGAATTCAATTTTGGAAAAGTTGACAGCCAATGCGATGGCAAATGTAAAAAAAGAAAACGAGCAAAATCCTACCTTTGAGGCAATAAAATATGAAATTAATTCTTCCGATAGAAATTCGCCGAAATGCCCAGGTATTGTTTCAATTTCCAGTTCGAATTTTACAAACTCGATCTCTAATACAGCCCAAATTCCCACAGTTCCAAGATTAAAAATTATCCCGAGTTATAATCAAGAAAGAAGCACTTTGAGTGATCTTTTGACCGGTAAAAATCAAAACCCGGATAACAAAAACTTCACCCACCAGAATAGAGTATCAGAAACTAGTCCAACTTTTTGCGGATTTGACCGCGGAAGTGATGAAAATTGGGCGAAAAAGCCGACAGGAAGTATTTTGTCTTCCTTTTTGACTTCGGGTTCGTTGCCGACCATCGTCTCGAACGTCAGCACATCAGATAATTCCCTGGAGAATTTCTCAGCCAAGTTTCTAAAGAATGTTAACAACGATGATTCATCGTCGGATTTTTCCTTACTGAGAACGTGCGATTATTGCCAGCAAAGCTTTGTGACTTCGGAAGAACTGATTCAACACTTGAAAGATGTTCACGCTATTGTTGATTCGTTTTCGCCGAGCGATAACTCGAACGAACAAATCAAGATAAACGACAATCACGCAGACGAAGGACATTTGGCCGCTAATCGGAATGATACCAACGATTACGAAGCCGGCAGTGACTTTGAAATGAGAGACGAAAAAGGGTTTCACAACGGAAGAATGAAAAGAAAGAATGAGGATAACGCGGAGGTTGGCGAAGACGATGACGACGCTAATGACAACGAGGATGATTGTGGCTCAGAGGAAGGGGGTGGTTCCACAAACGACTCATCAAGAGTGTCTAAATGGAAAGTGAGAAAGTATTGTGGTAAGTCGCAACTCGGATTTTTTGGAAAAATTTGGGTGTGCTTTTTTTGTTTGCATTGACAGGGCGATGTTTTTAGCTTGAGGGATTGACGTACAATTGATCAATGACAAAGCGAGCTTTATGCAGAAGTCATTGTAACGTTTATTGAATTAAGTTTCCTGATAGAACTAATTTAGCGCCAATTTGATATAGGCGGCAGTGTATCTGATAAATAAATCTGCGAAAATGATAAGTTTTAGGGCATAAGTTTGAAGTTTCATTGGATTTACTTGCATGTTTTAAATTAATAGTTAAAACTTTTATTTGCCTTGCAGATGTCATTTCGTCTGCCAAATCAACCGAATCCATCAGCTGGGTCACTGAGATCTGGAATAACTGGATCATCAATCACGACTCCCCAGACGTGGCCACTTCGGACTGCGATTTGGAAAACCTGTTCCGAGCGAGACTCAAACACAGTCCAATCCTCCTGGCACAGTTTGCGAGGCAATGTAAACAAGCGGACGGCAAAGACTACCCTCTGAGAACTCTTTATAGCATATTCAGCATCATACAAATGTATTTGAATAACGAAAAGATCTCGATCAACATATTTAAGGATGAAAAGTACTCCGAGTTCCAGAGAGCACTACATGAGAAAATGAAGCCGATATCGAGAACTATGACCGCCAAAAGTTCAATGAAACGAGGAGTTATAACTGAAAATTTGGAAAAGGAGTTATGGGATCGGAAGGTTCTGAGCACTGCAGATCCAACCATGCTTTTACGGACTGTGTTTTTCTTAGTTGGAAAGCATTTCAACCTTGGCAGTCGCCAAGAGCATCGGAACTTACGAGCTGGGATCAACTCCCAAATAAAAGTAGTCGGAACAGATGAAAACGAGCGAATTGAGTTTACCGAAGATAGTTTATTCGGGCGTGAGTTCAATAATATTCAGCGGCCGACAATTTACAAAACAGAGGCTTGGAACTGTCCTGTGAAGATAATCAAACTATACCTCTCGAAACTTCCGAGGTATGCAGTCGCTTTTTACTGCAAACCGAAGACTGACTATTACACAGCTAATGACTGGTATTATAATCAGCCGATTGGAGTGAACACTTTGTCCAAAATAGTAGAGTCAATAGCCAGAGATGCTGGCTGGGATACGAGTGTTAACTGGAGTGGTGCTTACGTGTGCAGTATATGTCAGAGATCTTTCAGGTTCCAGTGCAACTTGTCCTATCATATGAAGTTTCATTTCATGGACAAGCCACATAAGTGCAATTTGTGCTTCAAAGGATTTGCGAGCAAAACTCAACTTTGGTCTCACAAGAGGGAAGTTCACAAGACTGGTTAGTAGGTTTTACTGCTAGTGTTGTTAAAAGCAGTGGTTTGGTATGTTTGAGCGTTATTCTTCGGGAGAAGTCAAAAATAACATTTTAAAAACTTCGTCTTAAATTATGGTCTAAAAAAATTCTTAACTAGCTGTTATCATCATCCTCGGTCAAGTTGATTCGATTAGAGAAAAAGAAGAAAAATACGCGAAGGTAAATAAAAATGAGAAATTCAACGCTGTGACTAATGCCATTTTCTAGTATATTTGTCAATGGTTTGTTTAGATGTGAAATCACCTTCAAATCAGTACACGAAAGTGCAATCTTCAGACGGCAAGTCATTAGGTTTTGGAAATCAGGGGTCAGCCGAGGTCATGCCTCCTAATGTAGTCTCAACTTCACTTTCAAACAACGTGAATAATTCTTCTTTCCCATCAGAGATTCGAAGTTCGTTTTCAAACCCTTTGAACTTGTCGGGAAAACCCTCGGTTAATAATCAAATAGTTAATAGTTTCGGTATTCCGACCATCACGACTAATCCGGCGCATCAAATTGCAAGTGATATTTACGCATGTTTTAAGTGCTCAGCTAAGTTCTCTAGCGCTCATCAAATGATAACGCATTTAGAAAACCATATCATGGATTTAGAAAAACGTCTGAATCTAGCCATAGTCGCGAATAATGGCTCAACTAACAGGGCCATAGTCATGAGTTCGATGGCGCCCCCGATTACGAGGCCAACGGATAAAGCGCCACCTCTCGAGCGAAGTAATGTAATCAACATCACTACATTGCCGCCACATATTCAAGTTCAGCATGTTCAAACTCAACAGAATGATACACCGCCTCTATTGAACGGCTTTGCTCAACTGGAAAATCAAGTTTCAGACTTGCTCGCTAAAATCGAAACTGCCGATCATGTTAAAGAAGAATCAGTTTCTGATACATTTTCGGTTTTTAGTAATAATGAAAACAGTGAAAGTGTAGTAAGTGACGGAATGACTTTGTTACTATGCCCAGTCTTGTGCCAATGTGGTCCTTGCGACGAAGTTTTCAGCAGTGAAAGTGACTTAAAAGACCATGTGATGTCTCATAGTTCTCCAGAAGACAGGTCCAAATGCAAGAACTGTGAAATGGATCTAGTCAAAAATGAAGACACTTTTTTCCTTGAAGCTTCGAGTAAGCCGAAAGTTACATTTGATTTGAAAACTACAGTCGAAGATATAGAAAGTTACGAGAACTCAACTCATTCGGGCTCAGACCTGATCGAAGTAGTTAAAAGTGAAGACCATGAAATACTATCTTTTGACGCTGAGGATTCGGGGACGCCTCCAGCTGCTCCTCCAGCGCCCCTAGAATTCACATTTGATTCGGCATTGCCAAGCATGGTGCCGAGTAACAACCGATTGAACGATATCCCGACATTCGACATTGACGATTTTGAAGGAACTAATGAGAGCGAAAATCGATTTATGTGCGAGAAGTGCGATGAGACGTTCGCAGATCGGTTCAGACTCGCGAGGCATCGTCGGAAACATAGTCGTGATGAACGTCCGGATCCGAGAACTATTAACGGGTCCAAATTCATGTGTACTTTATGCAGTATTCCGTTTAGAAATGAAGACGATCTGGAAGTTCACAAATCATGGCATGCAAATGGCGAACCGTTGCAATGTGAATTTTGCTGTGTGATTTTATCTAGTCGACTTAGTTTAAAACGACATGTTTTGCACGTTCACGTAGTGCGCAAACCTCATATGTGCAACTCATGTAATGCTAGTTTCGAAAGGTCTTCTCATCTGTCGAAGCACAAGAGAGAAGCACATGGATTGTGACGAGAGTGATTCAAAAACTTTTATCAATGCAAAAAAACTCACTTTGCTTAATAACGATATCATTTATGGTTTAATTTATTCGGTCTGGAACATAATTTCTTACAATTTATTTGGACTTAATAGATTTTTTTTTGTTTCAATTCAATTCGAATAAAAACAATGCAATGACGAGAGGGCTCAATATGTCAAGTTTGTTGTTCCGACTTCCGATACGAAAGTAACGGAATATTTGTGCTCAGGGTGGTTTTTTTTTCTTCAGACAAATTTCGACTTTTTAACTAGCCCTTTTTTGACGGAATTTCTTATATCATTCAAAAGGCATTGTTGTCCTGAGCTTAAATTTGAAAAGATATTCACCTCTGATCCTTTTTTGTTAAGTTATGGGGGTTTGAAGATTGTCATTTTGGCCAATTTGGGACAATTAACGCGCGATATATCTCGCTCTATTAACGCGTAAGCGGAGATTTAATCCGTCTTAGAAATCGTTCCAAATTGATTGAAAGAAGCATGTTCGCCATAATTGATTTGTTGCGAGGAGCGAATATTATCCTCTTGTACTTGAAATGGCGTGTGGGGGGATGATTTGCATATAAAACTTCAAGTTTTAGAATTTTTTTTCTTTTTATTTTATTACGTTTAATTTTTATAAGGTTATTACTGCTCCATAAACCTTAAAAGGCAGTCGGACCATTCAGGGCTTCGCCCTGATACAAGCAGTCTTGTTATATTATGCAGTTCATTAGAGCTGCATTAGTTGCTAAAGCTTTTTATTGGTTTTGATAACTCATGAGATTGATCCTAAACTTACTTTCAGAACCGGTATTTTTGGCTTTATGCGCCTTGCCTCCCCTCAGTTTGACACATCAGGATAGAAATTTGATTCAATTTTTAAAAAAAGGAAATCAAGGCAAGCTAACACGAAAAATTGGGCAAGAAAAGCAGGCCTATTAAGTTTTTGTTATGATTTTTTCTACTAAGTTAAAAGCAAGTTTTTAAATATGGAAACAAAATATTGCTTATGAAGTGTTTTTGATATTTTGGTGCTGAAGTCGGAATCTACAATCATTCGTATTAATTTTTCTAAAAAATTTTTGACTCATGACTGCAAGATGAAACGTTTAAATTACGAGAGGAGAAAGATCTAAATAAATTCAGAGAAGATGAGTACACGGCGCACAGACAATTCGGCCTAAGACAATTCAGCCAGTGTGAAATTCAAGCAATTCAGCCAAAAATAAACAGACAGTTCAGCCTGAGACAATTCAGCCAGTTTTACATAACACTAGATTCAATAAACAAATCAGAACTGGAGTAATTTCTCGGTTTAAGGTCGCCGGTGGGCACGCTATTCGCGCGTCACCGCTTCGCGGCGATTAACGGCTCTAAAATTCGTATAGAGTCCTATCTGTGTTGGCAAGCTCGCAACACGTTGGCGCGACTGCGGCGGTCACTATTATTGGCTGAATTGTCTGCATACTTCTGGCTGAATTGTCTGAATTTCAAATCTGCTGAATTGTCGTTGGCCGAATTGTCTGGACGCCTATTACACATAACTCCCGATTCCTGTGTGGACTACAAGCATTCTTACGAAGATGCAATTAGAAGGAATTCAAATAAGACTGCTCGTATCAGGGCGAAGCCCTGAATGTTCCTACTGCCTTTTAAAGTTTATGGAGCAGTAATAACCTTAAAAAAATTAAATGTAATAAAATAAAATGAAATTTTTTTAATTTGAAATTTTTTAAATGAAAATTATCACCCCACACTCCATATAAAAAAAAATATAGATTTCGCTCCTTGCAGCATATCAATTATGGCATATAAGTTTTTTTCAATTAATTTGGAACGATTTCTAAGACGGATTAACTCTGCGCTCACGCGTTAGTAGCGCGAAATATAAGTTTCTTTCATATAAGTTTATAAGTTTATGGCATATAAGTTTCTTTCAATTAATTTGGAACGATTTCTAAGACGGATTAACTCTGCGCTCACGCGTTAGTAGCGCGAAATATATCGCTCATTAATTGGCCAAAATGACAATCTTTAAACCCCCATAACTTTACGAAAAAAGATCACAGGTAAAATATCTTTTCAAATTTAAGCTCAGGACAACAATACCTTTTGAATGATAAAAAAAGTTCTTTCAGAAATGGCTAGTTAAAAAGTCTTAATTTGTCTGAAGAAAAAAAAACCCACCCCGAGCACAAATATTCCGTTACTTTCGCATCAAAATCGGAACAATTACTTTCGTATCGAAAGTCGGAACAAAAAGTGACAATCTTTAAAACCCCATAACTTCACGAAAAACTATAACAGGTAAAATATCTTTTCAAATTTAAGCTCAGGACAACAAAACCTTTTTTTGAATGATACAAAAAACTTCCGTCAGAAATGGCTAGTTAATAAGTCGAAATTTGTCTGAAGAAAAAACCCTCTCCGAGCACAAATATTCCGTTGCTTTCGTATCGAAAGCCGGAACAATTACTTTCGTATCGAAAGTCGGAACAAAAATGACAATCTTTAAACCCCCATAACTTTACGAAAAATGATCACAGGTAAAGTATCTTTTGAGTTTTAAGCTCAGGTCAACAATACTTTTGAATGATTTAAAATCGTTCCGGCAGAAATGGCTAGTTAAAAAGTCGAAATTTGTCCGAAGAAAAAAACCACCCGAGCACAAATATTCCGTTACTTTCGTATCGAAAGTCGGAACAATTACTTTGTATCGAAAGTCGGAACAAAAATGACAATCTTTAAACCCCCATAACTTTACGAAAAATGATCACAGGTAAAATATCTTTTCAAATTTAAGCTCGGGACAACAATACCTTTTGAATGATATTTAAAAAAGTTCCGTTGGAAATGGCTAGTTAAAAAGTCGAAATTTGTCTCAAGAAAAAAACCCACCCGAGCACAAATATTCCGTTACTTTCGTATCGAAAGCCGAAACAATAAGAAAATAGAAAATCAAATTGGAACAGATGTTTTAGTGAATTTTATATAAATATCCTTCTCCTTTGCCCTTAGGAAGCAATTGAGACTTAGTTTTGAGTACGTCCATTGAAACGGATCTTAAAAAATTCAGTTACGTGAAAACTTGAACAAGGCAATTATATTAAATTAATTGCACAAAAAATCAAATACATTTTTTAAATTCAAATATGCCATATATAAAAGGAAACAAATTGAAGAATTTTTTAACGCAAAAAAGCAAAAAGGTGATATAAAAGGAAATTGAGTCTTGCCCCTCTTAATGCTAAGTCACTAAGTTGTTGTGTTTAAAGTTAGGGTCGCGTTTTTTCTCACGAGATCCAAAATAAGAGCTTGCATGAGCTCGCAGAGCTACAGTGGAAGCCATGAGCAGTGATCTTCCTTTCTTAGGATAGAGTGAGGGTTATGCCAGGTTTGATCTCTGATTGTTGCAAGGTAGCCAGTTGGAGGGATGAGGTAACAATGACTTCTTTGGCTGTGGAGCGGCCACCTCGCCATGAAGGGTGATAGACATGCCCATGTCCTCTCGAACACCCGTTATATGATAGCTTTCTTCAAGAAGGGAGAGGTTTCGGCGCTAAAAATTTTATCACGGAGACGATGGTGACAAGCAATACGGTCTCTTTCTCCAGCTCTTTAAGTGATCTCCGAGCGTGTCCAGTTCCCAGTGTACGTCCTAATTATCTCCAATGTACTTAGGCAGTGTGCTAATCGAAATTAACAAATCTACCATAGCCTGTGCCTGCCCTTTGGTGGCTTCAAAGTCCGCGGTAACAAGAGGCGTGGGTTGTGCTCTGGTGCAACCTGTGCAAAAGGAGTTTGTTTTCTGACGTCGTGTAGATCCTTGGCTCTACATGAAGAATGTAACCATCCGCAATCTGTCGTATGACAGCACCGTTATTGATGGGACTTCGTAGTAGCTTTGTTGCATAATCTAGAAGTGTGCTCAATGGGACTTCGTAGTAGCTTTGTTGCATAATCTAGAAGTGTGCTCAATGGGCGGGCTACTGTTCATATCGATGTCACCGCTGAGAAGATTAAGAAAAAGAGTAAGTGAACCCATGATCTCTGTTTGCTTCTGACGGGTCTAGTGGGTACAATTGATACAGAAGAAGCAAAGTCATTGTTTTGGGCGTGATTTGTATTTCGAAATATCAATTAAAAGTGTTCTCTGATGAGAGAAAGTTTGTGTTTCGATGTTGGATTTGGAGAAGAGATATTTTGACTAGGAGAAACTCAAACTCCGTGGGTACTCTGAGGGATTCTCTCCAATTGATACCACCTCGAGTTCTCTGGGTGACGCGTAGCATGCTAAACAACAATTTATTTGCAAGTTCAGATTATAGTCTTCTGAAAACCGACGCAGTGTCGACTTTACTGGGAACACTCATCGCCAACAGTTTCTGGTTTCACTAAATGCACGATGGTGTCGCATGCTTTGAAAAAATTCTAAATGGATTTAAAAACAAACTGTTTGTCGAAATTAGAAAGATCGGTGGATTCCGATGATGAGTTTTGTGAAAGATTATCAGCGATTGCTTTTTTCGAGTATGCAAGATTTTTGAATTCAATTTTGAAGTGTAACAGTTTGTCCGCAGAGCTGGTTAGTCGTCTGAATTGTTATGAATTGTGTTCTGTAGGCTTTCCTGGCTGGAATAATGGCCTTATGATTGGTTAAAACTACCAATCTGTTTCCTTGTAATTAATTCCTTAAATGTTGACCTGACCAGAAGACTCAATTTCATTAGTACTTTACTTTTTCGCTTCAACACTTAGTAGTCGTGATGCAAAAGAAAATGGTACCCAATTATCTTCTCGTGATTTTTGATCCAGAGTGGCTTCAAGCCCTCTGGGACTAGCAGCACATTGCACTCGAGATTTTTTCTGGTCGTAATTTTTTTCTGGTTGTACATTTTGGTTCAAAATTCATTTGTGAGCTGAGTAGACCCTTTCGAAACAATTAAAACCTTACCTTTGAAATATATGATTTCCTGTTTGTATTGTTAAGTGTTAACCATGGTTTTGTGAAAGCCGGTAAGACCACAAAATCCCGTTTGCAATGATTTATGCCTGTAAAGACTCCGCATATCTTGCTGAAATTACAATCACTGCTGATTAAATCGCTAAAACGAAGTTGACTAAAGCATAATTAAGATCAAGGGACGTGAACCAAACTGATCCAGTTTTATCAGATTTGTTAATTGTGGCTACAATGTTGATTTGTTGTAAAAGATTAGACATCTGACATAGATTTTTAAAACTTCCAGTTTTTGTCGGTTTTGCATCAATTTCTAATTTTTTTGATCCGTCTTTTTTGCAGTGATAATAACTGGATTACGAACTGATTGCTAGTTCATTTGTTTAAAATCATAATATGGCTTTTTTATCAACTTGGATATTTTTAATCCCACCTTCTGCTGGATGTGATTGTGGAATCTGCGTCCTTTATTCTGATTTGACATTATTGGGTCCTTGAAGACCAAATTGACAAAATGATTTGTCACTCCTTCTTATCTGGAGAAAAATCGTTGTATTTGGATGAAATGTAATCTTTCAAGTATGTGATTCTTCAGATATAGGGGATTATGATATTTCTAAGTTAGGCTGGAAACGTTCTTGGACCGTGCGCATCCGAAATAGACCTTTTAGATCAAGACTCAATAATCATTTGGTCCTATTTACTGTTAACAGGAGTTTTGCCGGTTCGCATACCGATGAAATTTTTGCTTTTAGTGTACCGTGAAGTGCTATTGGTAGTCTGTTATAGTCAACATACATTGTTTCAACGGGGTTGTCTTGAAATGATAAAGTTTGTACAGTGTTACGGGACCGTGGGAGGACATCTGCGGTACGCTTGTTTGAAAAACGAAGCAGGAAAGCATGTATCAATTGTTGCTTTAAAGAAGGCCATTTTCATTCTGATTGTGGACTGTAGTGACCTAATTTCCCATTACCCCGAAATTGTGTGGAACACTTCTAACCTTTTGACGCATTTGAACGGTTGTGACCTGAGATTGATTTGCTTGGAATGATTTCGTTGAAATGTTTTTACCGATGTTGGTTGGTATACTTAACACCGAGAATTCAGATTTGCTGTCTGAAGCGATGAAATTGCATTTTTCTTCATCTGTATTTTCAACATTCTTGGGAAATTTACATTCTTTGGCTTAATGTTAAATCTTACTACATGCCTGTCAAATAATGTTTTTCACAGGACATGATTGAGGATGATTAGATGAATAATTTTTGCCCCAAAACGTGCAGGTTTTAGATTCCCTGATGGGTTTCTTCGAATCGTCCAGTTTCTGCTGTACCAGGCTCTCCTTATTCTTTTTTGCAGATTATTTTTTTTGAACCACCTTTGACCATTCTTGTTTGATATTGAAGGAATATTGACGTGAAAACGGATTCTGATGAGATGACAATTTTTAACCCATCCGTTGCAGCAGAATTGAGGCAATGGCATAGTCTTTTTCTAGTAGAAGGGCTGACTTTAGGATATCCTCTGGGGCCTCACTGGGTCGTATAAATAGTTCACGTTGGATATCCTTGAGCTGCAATTCAGCATTAAATGGGTCTCGTATACTTTCCTTCTCATTAGGAATCGACAATCCGCATTAGGCTGCTCTGCCCGAAACAAGTAAGAAAATCCTTCTATTCCACCTCGTTCTTTCTGCAATTAATTGTGAAGATGCATACGCTCAACAAAAAATATTTTGTTTTTCATAAAGTTTTTTGCACATTGTTCGTCAAAAATTTTTGTTGCACTTTGCTTGTCAAATCATTAATTAACGTGAGCAAAATTTTGGAGTAAACGTATCTTTTCTTTATTTCCTAACGAAAAAAAAACACCCTTGATTTCGCCTTCCGATATGCCTCGTGGTAAAAAATTTTGTTACCGGTTTTTGCGTTGTTTGGCGTTTAGTTCCTTTATTTTCTGCTTGATGGCGCTTAACAGGATTCGGATTCTCTACCCTCTCTGCCTTGGGTTTGAATCATCAAACACTTCAGCTGAGTCAATTAAATTTTTGTTTGGGTCGTAATGTTCCCTGAATGTAATTGCTAAAAAGAACTGACCGACCATTTGGCAACCAAAATGTGGGCCTGGAATTGATCTAGGCCAAAAAACTGGAACTCCTAAAACATCTGAATGATCATTGCGATTCAAGACTGCTGGCTGCGCCATGTGATATACTCCACCCAACCTTACTATAAATGTTCTAACTAGTCTACAACTCAAAACAGTAAACGGATTTCAATTTGGTTACGTTAATTCAAAATGTGAAAAACTGCTTTCTTTCATCAATCAATAAAAAGTGAGAGCTCATTAATCTCTAATTCACTCTAGCACATTGTCAAGTTGGGGATACCTGTCACGACCTTGAACATCTCATTCTAAATCACACTCTGGGTAGAGACTTAACTTCAGACGTGGACTGAACAAGTGGGTAAATAACAAAAGGATGAGCAGCAGTCACAGGATGCCAAAAAAGCGCATTAAAAGTTCCAATATATGAAATTTAAACCCCAGATTTTTCAATACGAGGTAAACTGATTCAATTTTTAAAATAAATCAATAAATTAGACAAAATTGAGATACTGCAGAAACACGCTGTAAAATTAATCAGCAGAGTTGCCATTTATTCGATTCCCGGGCATCGCATTGATAAAATTTGGGCAAGCTCTCTTTTTATCTCTATCTTTAGTCTAGCACCAGTTTGAACGCTTCGGCTTCATGAATGGTACCACAAAAACGTTCCTTAAACACAAAATAACTCTATCTAGAATGTTGAGACAATTTCATACAGTCTATCATTTGCCAGGCTGCCATCCTTTAGGCTAATCGCCAGCGAATCACAGAAACACCGAAAATTATAATATCATCAGATGTTTGTTGGGGTACCGAAAATATAGAGAATTTTTTTCCAAATTCTGATTCTCTTTTGCAATTCAATATTGATCAGGGCTATACGCTAATAACAATTAAGTTGCTATAGCGTTCGTTGCTATGATTTATGAACTTTTAAAATATCTAGTTTGTCTATATCATTCAAATTTCTTTATTTTAAAAATCTAACTTTCAAATTCTTTCAGCTCAAAATCATCATTGCAAAGCGGCCACAAAAAAAAATTTTCTTCCGCTTGTTTTTTAAATTAACTTCGTTTTGAAAAACAGAATTTCGCATTTGCATGTTCTTCCTGCCACATCATCCAAAGAAAAAATTGCAGCCAATGATGTCTCATAAAAGGTTATCTCGGCAAAAGTAGCGTATGTTCCGGAAATCAGTTTTTCGAGCGGAACTTTTCATCTCGTTTTCTCTAGTTTAGTTTATTTCCGGAGCCTCTGGATAATAAAAGACAAAAAATACATAACATTAAAATTTATATTTTTTATACTTTGGTTGTTTTCTTTACATTGCTGTCAAACTGCTACCAAAACAATTTTAAATATTTATTGAGTTCTAAGAAACAGTACTGTCGAGATTAATACAAAAATATTACCTCGAACTTTTTAATTTTCAACAATTTATCAAGTTGCAGAAAAAGATTTTTTTTGTTTGTGTGGTTACATGTTTAATTTTTCTGAACAATTTAATGTAATAACCTCTGTAATAGCTGAGAGAGCTCTTTTGTCTCAATTCGATTGATCTTTTTGGCCACTTGGCTCACTATCAACGATAATTCATCTTTTTCATCTCTGAAGCTTGTGTTTTTGATATATTTTCGATTTACTGCATGCAAACCATATATTTTTATTTTATTCAAATTCTCGCGCAGGCATGAAAATTTACTTTTTATACATTCGGAGCTTCGAAAAAAGTTAAACGTTGACTTTTGCGAACGTTGAAATCAGTTGACGCATATTTAAAGAAGCATAATTGATCACCAAAATAATGAATTTTTACCATATTTGTTATCTTCAAAGGCTTCTTTATTTCTGAATCCACACAGTTGCCAAAATTATCTCTGGCCCATAGTGAGTGGTAGATCTCAACAATTAGATAAAACAACAAACCAATTGTAAAAATTAGTTATCAGCTGGCAAAATGGACTCAAATCGGGTAGGTCCATCCCGAGAAAAATCGCAGAACGGTCCCCAGGAGCCTCCTGTTTATTACTCTGTGCCACCCGAAAAATATCAGGGGGCATTCGGAATTCAATCGAACGGGGAGTTGGGAGATCAATCCCCAGACTCCGTCGCAAGTTCTACTCCGCGCGTCTCGAAATGGGCAGGATTGAGAAGAGCAATGGGCATCGCTAGAAAGAAGGAGAAACCCTCGAAATGGATTGGGATTCGGTCAGCGCTGGGAATCTCGGGCGAGACGCTGATTCCAGAGATAGTGGCTTCGACCAGTGTTTTCTGGGTATTCTTCTGGATACTTGCCTATGTTGGTTTGACTGGGGTGTAAGTACAAACTAAACTTACGTTCATAGATGAGTGGGGGATGGGATGATAAGCATGCATTTCAAGGAAACCGTTCTATAGATAAAATTTTCTGTTAATGATTTATTATATCGCAATTTGATTGACCTATCTTTCTTTTTTTCTCCAAATTTTATTAGTGTAGAGTAAGTAATGGTAAAATGTAGCCAAGTACACTAGACAAAACTTTCGTAATTTTAAACTCGTCAGATTTAATTTCAAGCTACTTCCAACTTAAGATAAGACTAAACATCTTATAAATAAGCAAGTTTTGATTCAACTTCTAAAAGCAAAATTTTTAATTGTTGTATTCAGGGGCGGATTTAGAATTTCCTCGAGAGATGGTGGATTTAGAATTTTCTCGAGAGAGGGCGGATTTAGAATTTTCTCGAGAGAGGGCGGTTTAGAATTTTCTCGAGAGAGGGCGGATTTAGAATTTTCTCGAGAGAAGGCGGATTTAGAATTTTCTCGAGCGAGGGCGGATTTAGAATTTTCTCGAGGGAGGCCGGAAGTAGAATTTTCTCGAGAGAGGGCGGATTTAGAATTTTCTAGAGAGAGGGCGGATTTAGAATTTTCTCGAGAGAGGGCGGATTTAGAATTTTCTCGAGAGAGTGCGGATTTAGAATTTTCTCGAGAGAGGGCGGATTTAGATTTTTCTCGAGAGAGGGCGGATTTAGAATTTCCTCGAGAGAGGGCGGATTTAGAATTTTCTCGAGGGAGGCCGGATTTAGAATTTTCTCGAGAGAGGGCGGATTTCGAATTTTCTCGAGAGAGGGCGGATTTAGAATTTTCTCGAGAGAGGGCGGGTTAAGAATTTTCGCGAGAGAGGGCGGATTTAGAATTTTCTCGAGAGAGGGCGGATTTAGAATTTTCTCGAGAGAAGGCGGATTTAGAATTTTCTCGAGCGAGGGCGGATTTAGAATTTTCTGGAGAGAGGGCGGATTTAGAATTTTCTCGAGAGAGTGCGGATTTAGAATTTTCTCGAGAGAGGGTGGATTTAGAATTTTCTCGAAAGAGGGCGGATTTAGAATTTTCTCGAGAGAGGGCGGATTTAGAATTTTCTCGAAAGAGGGCGGATTTAGAATTTTATCGAGAGAGGGCGGATTTAGAATTTTCTCGAGAGAGGGCGGATTTAGAATTTCCTCGAGAGAGTACGGATTTTGATTTTTCTCGAGAGAGGGCGGATTTAGAATTTTCTCGAGAGAGGTCGGATTTAGAATTTTCTCGAGGGAGGGCGGATTTAGAATTTTCTCGAGAGAGGGCGGATATAGAATTTTCTCGAGAGAGGGCGGATTTAGAATTTCCTCGAGAGAGGGCGGATTTAGAATTTTCTGGAGAGAGGGCGGATTTAGAATTTTCTCGAGAGAGTGCGGATTTAGAATTTTCTCGAGAGGGCGGATTTAGAATTTCCTCGAGAGAGGGTGGATTTAGAATTTTCTCGAGATAGGGCGGATTTAGAATTTTCTCGAGAGAGGGCGGATTTAAAATTTTTTCGAGAGAGGGCGGATTTAGAATTTCCTCGAGAGAGGGCGGATTTAGAATTTTCTCGAGAGAGGGCGGATTTAGAATTTTCTCGAGAGAGGGCGGATTTAGAATTTTCTCGAGAGAGGGCGGATTTAGAATTTCTTCGAGAGAGGGCGGATTTAGAATTTCCTCGAGAGAGGGCGGATTTAGAATTTCCTCGAGAGAGGGCGGATTTAGAATTTTCTGGAGAGAGGGCGGATTTAGAATTTTCTCGAGAGAGTGCGGATTTTGAATTTTCTCGAGAGAGGGTGGTTTTAGAATTTTCTCGAGAGAGCGCGGATTTAGAATTTTCTCGAGAGAGGGCGGATTTAGAACTTTCTCGATTGAGGGCGGATTTAGAATTTTCTCGAGAGAGGGCGGATTTAGAATTTTCTCGAGAGAGGGCGGATTTTGAATTTCCTTGAGAGAGGGCGGATTTTGAATTTTCTCGAGAGAGTACGGATTTTGATTTTTCTCGAGAGAGGGCGGATTTAGAATTTTCTCGAGGGAGGGCGGATTTAGAATTTTCTCGAGAGAGGGCGGATATAGAATTTTCTCGAGAGAGGGCGGATTTAGAATTTCCTCGAGAGAGGGCGGATTTAGAATTTCCTCGAGAGAGTACGGATTTTGATTTTTCTCGAGAGAGGGCGGATTTAGAATTTCTTCGAGAGAGGGCGGATTTAGAATTTCCTCGAGAGAGGGCGGATTTAGAATTTCCTCGAGAGAGGGCGGATTTAGAATTTTCTGGAGAGAGGGCGGATTTAGAATTTTCTCGAGAGAGTGCGGATTTTGAATTTTCTCGAGAGAGGGTGAATTTAGAATTTTCTCGAGAGAGCGCGGATTTAGAATTTTCTCGAGAGAGGGCGGATTTAGAACTTTCTCGATTGAGGGCGGATTTAGAATTTTCTCGAGAGAGGGCGGATTTAGAATTTTCTCGAGAGAGGGCGGATTTTGAATTTCCTTGAGAGAGGGCGGATTTTGAATTTTCTCGAGAGAGTACGGATTTTGATTTTTCTCGAGAGAGGGCGGATTTAGAATTTTCTCGAGGGAGGGCGGATTTAGAATTTTCTCGAGAGAGGGCGGATATAGAATTTTCTCGAGAGAGGGCGGATTTAGAATTTCCTCGAGAGAGGGCGGATTTAGAATTTCCTCGAGAGAGTACGGATTTTGATTTTTCTCGAGAGAGGGCGGATTTAGAATTTTCTCGAGAGAGGGCGGATTTAGAATTTTCTCGAGGGAGGGCGGATTTAGAATTTTCTCGAGAGAGGGCGGATTTAGAATTTCCTCGAGAGAGTACGGATTTTGATTTTTCTCGAGAGAGGGCGGATTTAGAATTTTCTCGAGAGAGGGCGGATTTAGAATTTTCTCGAGGGAGGGCGGATTTAGAATTTTCTCGAGAGAGGGCGGATATAGAATTTTCTCGAGAGAGGGCGGATTTAGAATTTTCTCGAGAGAGGGCGGATTTAGAGTTTTCTCGAGAGAGGGCGGATTTAGAATTTTCTCGAGGGAGGGCGGATTTAGAATTTTCTCGAGAGAGGGCGGATTTAGAATTTCCTCGAGATAGGGTGGAATTAGAATTTTCTCGAGAGAGGGCGGATTTAGAATTTTCTCGAGAGAGGGCGGATTTAGAATTTTTTCGAGAGAGGGCGGATTTAGAATTTCCCCGAGAGACGGCGGATTTAGAATTTTCTCGAGAGAGGGTGGATTTAGATTTTTCTCGAGAGAGGGCGGATTTAGAATTTTCTCGAAAGAGGGCGGATTTAGAATTTTCTCGAGAGAGGGCGGATTTAGAATTTTCTCGAAAGAGGGCGGATTTGAATTTTATCGAGAGAGGGCGGATTTAGAATTTTCTCGAGAGAGGGCGGATTTAGAATTTCCTCGAGAGAGTACGGATTTTGATTTTTCTCGAGAGAGGGCGGATTTAGAATTTTCTCGAGAGAGGGCGGATTTAGAATTTTCTCGAGGGAGGGCGGATTTAGAATTTCCTCGAGAGAGGGTGGATTTAGAATTTTCTCGAGATAGGGCGGATTTAGAATTTTCTCGAGAGAGGGCGGATTTAAAATTTTTTCGAGAGAGGGCGGATTTAGAATTTCCTCGAGAGAGGGCGGATTTAGAATTTTCTCGAGAGAGGGCGGATTTAGAATTTTCTCGAGAGAGGGCGGATTTAGAATTTTCTCGAGAGAGGGCGGATTTAGAATTTCTTCGAGAGAGGGCGGATTTAGAATTTCCTCGAGAGAGGGCGGATTTAGAATTTCCTCGAGAGAGGGCGGATTTAGAATTTTCTGGAGAGAGGGCGGATTTAGAATTTTCTCGAGAGAGTGCGGATTTTGAATTTTCTCGAGAGAGGGTGGTTTTAGAATTTTCTCGAGAGAGCGCGGATTTAGAATTTTCTCGAGAGAGGGCGGATTTAGAACTTTCTCGATTGAGGGCGGATTTAGAATTTTCTCGAGAGAGGGCGGATTTAGAATTTTCTCGAGAGAGGGCGGATTTTGAATTTCCTTGAGAGAGGGCGGATTTTGAATTTTCTCGAGAGAGTACGGATTTTGATTTTTCTCGAGAGAGGGCGGATTTAGAATTTTCTCGAGGGAGGGCGGATTTAGAATTTTCTCGAGAGAGGGCGGATATAGAATTTTCTCGAGAGAGGGCGGATTTAGAATTTCCTCGAGAGAGGGCGGATTTAGAATTTCCTCGAGAGAGTACGGATTTTGATTTTTCTCGAGAGAGGGCGGATTTAGAATTTCTTCGAGAGAGGGCGGATTTAGAATTTCCTCGAGAGAGGGCGGATTTAGAATTTCCTCGAGAGAGGGCGGATTTAGAATTTTCTGGAGAGAGGGCGGATTTAGAATTTTCTCGAGAGAGTGCGGATTTTGAATTTTCTCGAGAGAGGGTGAATTTAGAATTTTCTCGAGAGAGCGCGGATTTAGAATTTTCTCGAGAGAGGGCGGATTTAGAACTTTCTCGATTGAGGGCGGATTTAGAATTTTCTCGAGAGAGGGCGGATTTAGAATTTTCTCGAGAGAGGGCGGATTTTGAATTTCCTTGAGAGAGGGCGGATTTTGAATTTTCTCGAGAGAGTACGGATTTTGATTTTTCTCGAGAGAGGGCGGATTTAGAATTTTCTCGAGGGAGGGCGGATTTAGAATTTTCTCGAGAGAGGGCGGATATAGAATTTTCTCGAGAGAGGGCGGATTTAGAATTTCCTCGAGAGAGGGCGGATTTAGAATTTCCTCGAGAGAGTACGGATTTTGATTTTTCTCGAGAGAGGGCGGATTTAGAATTTTCTCGAGAGAGGGCGGATTTAGAATTTTCTCGAGGGAGGGCGGATTTAGAATTTTCTCGAGAGAGGGCGGATTTAGAATTTCCTCGAGAGAGTACGGATTTTGATTTTTCTCGAGAGAGGGCGGATTTAGAATTTTCTCGAGAGAGGGCGGATTTAGAATTTTCTCGAGGGAGGGCGGATTTAGAATTTTCTCGAGAGAGGGCGGATATAGAATTTTCTCGAGAGAGGGCGGATTTAGAATTTTCTCGAGAGAGGGCGGATTTAGAGTTTTCTCGAGAGAGGGCGGATTTAGAATTTTCTCGAGGGAGGGCGGATTTAGAATTTTCTCGAGAGAGGGCGGATTTAGAATTTCCTCGAGATAGGGTGGAATTAGAATTTTCTCGAGAGAGGGCGGATTTAGAATTTTCTCGAGAGAGGGCGGATTTAGAATTTTTTCGAGAGAGGGCGGATTTAGAATTTCCCCGAGAGACGGCGGATTTAGAATTTTCTCGAGAGAGGGTGGATTTAGATTTTTCTCGAGAGAGGGCGGATTTAGAATTTTCTCGAAAGAGGGCGGATTTAGAATTTTCTCGAGAGAGGGCGGATTTAGAATTTTCTCGAAAGAGGGCGGATTTGAATTTTATCGAGAGAGGGCGGATTTAGAATTTTCTCGAGAGAGGGCGGATTTAGAATTTCCTCGAGAGAGTACGGATTTTGATTTTTCTCGAGAGAGGGCGGATTTAGAATTTTCTCGAGAGAGGGCGGATTTAGAATTTTCTCGAGGGAGGGCGGATTTAAAATTTTCTCGAGAGAGGGCGGATATAGAATTTTCTCGAGAGAGGGCGGATTTAGAATTTCCTCGAGAGAGGGCGGATTTAGAATTTTCTGGAGAGAGGGAGGATTTAGAATTTTCTCGAGAGAGTGCGGATTTAGAATTTTCTCGAGATTTCGGATTTAGAATTTCCTCGAGAGAGGGTGGATTTAGAATTTTCTCGAGAGAGGGCGGATTTAGAATTTCCTCGAGAGAGGGCGGATTTAGAATTTTCTCGAGAGAGGGCGGATTTAGAATTTTCTCGAGAGAGGGCGGATTTAGAATTTTCTCGAGAGAGGGCGGATTTAGAATTTCTTCGAGAGAGGGCGGATTTAGAATTTCCTCGAGAGAGGGCGGATTTAGAATTTCCTCGAGAGAGGGCGGATTTAGAATTTTCTGGAGAGAGTGCGGATTTAGAATTTTCTCGAGAGAGTGCGGATTTAGAATTTTCTCGAGAGAGGGTGGATTTAGAATTTTCTCGAGAGAGCGCGGATTTAGAATTTTCTCGAGAGAGGGCGGATTTAGAACTTTCTCGATTGAGGGCGGAATTAGAATTTTCTCGAGAGAGGGCGGATTTAGAATTTTCTCGAGAGAGGGCGGATTTTGAATTTCCTTGAGAGAGGGCGGATTTTGAATTTTCTCGAGAGAGGGCGGATTTAGAGTTTTCTCGAGAGAGGGCGGATTTAGAATTTTCTCGAGGGAGGGCGGATTTAGAATTTTCTCGAGAAAGGGCGGATTTAGAATTTCCTCGAGATAGGGTGGAATTAGAATTTTCTCGAGAGAGGGCGGGTTTAGAATTTTCTCGAGAGAGGGCGGATTTAGAATTTTTTCGAGAGAGGGCGGATTTAGAATTTCCCCGAGAAACGGCGGATTTAGAATTTTCTCGAGAGAGGGCGGACTTAGAATTTTCTCGAGAGAGGGCGGATTTAGAATTTTCTCGAGAGAGTGCGGATTTAGAATTTTCTCGAGAGGGCGGATTTAGAATTTCCTCGAGAGAGGGTGGATTTAGAATTTTCTCGAGAGAGGGCGGATTTAGAATTTTCTCGAGAGAGGGCGGATTTAGAATTTTCTCGAGAGAGGGCGGATTTAGAATTTTCTCGAGAGAGGGCGGATTTGGAATTTCCTCGAGAGAGGGCGGATTTAGAATTTCCTCGAGAGAGGGCGGATTTAGAATTTTCTGGAGAGAGGGCGGATTTAGAATTTTCTCGAGAGAGTGCGGATTTTGAATTTTCTCGAGAGAGCGCGGATTTAGAATTTTCTGGAGAGAGGGCGGATTGAGTTAGAACTTTCTCGATTGAGGGCGGATTTAGAATTTTCTCGAGAGAGGGCGGATTTAGAATTTTCTCGAGAGAGGGCGGATTTTGAATTTCCTCGAGAAAGGGCGGATTTTGAATTTTTTCGAGAGAGGGTGGATTTAGAGTTTTCTCGAGAGAGGGCGGATTTAGAATTTTCTCGAGGGAGGGCGGATTTAGAATTTTTTCGAGAGAGGGCGGATTTAGAATTTCCTCGAGATAGGGTGGATTTAGAATTTTCTCGAGAGAGGGCGGATTTAGAATTTTCTCGAGAGAGGGCGGATTTAGAATTTTTTCGAGAGAGGGCGGATTTAGAATTTCCCCGAGAGACGGCGGATTTAGAATTTTCTCGAGAGAGGGCGGATTTAGAATTTTCTCGAGAGAGGGCGGATTTAGAATTTTCTCGAGAGAGTGCGGATTTAGAATTTTCTCCAGAGAGGGTGGATTTAGAATTTTCTCGAGAGAGGGCGAATTTAAAATTTTCTCGAGATAGGGTGGAATTAGAATTTTCTCGAGAGAGGGCGGATTTAGAATTTTCTCGAGAGAGGGCGGATTTAGAATTTCCTCGAGAGAGGGCAGATTTAGAATTTTCTCGAGAGAGGGCGGATTTAGAATTTTCTCGAGAGAGGGCGGATTTAGAATTTTCTCGAGAGAGGGCGGATTTAGAATTTCCTCGAGAGAGGGCGGATTTAGAATTTCCTCGAGAGAGGGCGGATTTAGAATTTCCTCGAGAGAGGGCGGATTTAGAATTTTCTGGAGAGAGGGCGGATTTAGAATTTTCTCGAGAGAGTGCGGATTTTGAATTTTCTCGAGAGAGGGTGGATTTAGAATTTTCTCGAGAGAGCGCGGATTTAGAATTTTCTCGAGAGAGGGCGGATTTAGAACTTTCTCGATTGAGGGCGGATTTAGAATTTTCTCGAGAGAGTGCGGATTTTGAATTTTCTCGAGAGAGCCCGGATTTAGAATTTTCTCGAGAGAGGGCGGATTGAGTTAGAACTTTCTCGATTGAGGGCGGATTTAGAATTTTCTCGAGAGAGGGCGGATTTAGAATTTTCTCGAGAGAGGGCGGATTTTGAATTTCCTCGAGAAAGGGCGGATTTTGAATTTTTTCGAGAGAGGGCGGATTTAGAGTTTTCTCGAGAGAGGGCGGATTTAGAATTTTCTCGAGAGAGGGCGGACTTAGAATTTCCTCGAGATAGGGTGGATTTAGAATTTTCTCGAGAGAGGGCGGATTTAGAATTTTCTCGAGAGAGGGCGGATTTAGAATTTTTTCGAGAGAGGGCGGATTTAGAATTTCCCCGAGAGACGGCGGATTTAGAATTTTCTCGAGAGAGGGCGGATTTAGAATTTTCTCGAGAGAGGGCGGATTTAGAATTTTCTCGAGAGAGTGCGGATTTAGAATTTTCTCCAGAGAGGGTGGATTTAGAATTTTCTCGAGAGAGGGCGAATTTAAATTTTTCTCGAGATAGGGTGGAATTAGAATTTTCTCGAGAGAGGGCGGATTTAGAATTTTCTCGAGAGAGGGCGGATTTAGAATTTCCTCGAGAGAGGGCAGATTTAGAATTTTCTCGAGAGAGGGCGGATTTAGAATTTTCTCGAGAGAGGGCGGATTTAGAATTTTCTCGAGAGAGGGCGGATTTAGAATTTCCTCGAGAGAGGGCGGATTTAGAATTTCCTCGAGAGAGGGCGGATTTAGAATTTCCTCGAGAGAGGGCGGATTTAGAATTTTCTGGAGAGAGGGCGGATTTAGAATTTTCTCGAGAGAGTGCGGATTTTGAATTTTCTCGAGAGAGGGTGGATTTAGAATTTTCTCGAGAGAGCGCGGATTTAGAATTTTCTCGAGAGAGGGCGGATTGAGTTAGAACTTTCTCGATTGAGGGCGGATTTAGAATTTTCTCGAGAGAGGGCGGATTTAGAATTTTCTCGAGAGAGGGCGGATTTTGAATTTCCTCGAGAAAAGGCGGATTTTGAATTTTTTCGAGAGAGGGCGGATTTAGAGTTTTCTCGAGAGAGGGCGGATTTAGAATTTTCTCGAGGGAGGGCGGATTTAGAATTTTTTCGAGAGAGGGCGGATTTAGAATTTCCTCGAGATAGGGTGGATTTAGAATTTTCTCGAGAGAGGGCGGATTTAGAATTTTCTCGAGAGAGGGCGGATTTAGAATTTTTTCGAGAGAGGGCGGATTTAGAATTTCCCCGAGAGACGGCGGATTTAGAATTTTCTCGAGAGAGGGCGGATTTAGAATTTTCTCGAGAGAGGGCGGATTTAGAATTTTCTCGAGAGAGGGCGGATTTAGAATTTTCTCGAGAGAGGGTGGATTTAGAATTTTCTCGAGAGAGGGCGAATTTAAAATTTTCTCGATATAGGGTGGAATTAGAATTTTCTCGAGAGAGGGCGGATTTAGAATTTTCTCGAGAGAGGGCGGATTTAGAATTTCCTCGAGAGAGGGCAAATTTAGAATTTTCTCGAGAGAGGGCGGATTTAGAATTTTCTCGAGAGAGGGCGGATTTAGAATTTTCTCGAGAGAGGGCGGATTTAGAATTTCCTCGAGAGAGGGCGGATTTAGAATTTCCTCGAGAGAGGGCGGATTTAGAATTTCCTCGAGAGAGGGCGGATTTAGAATTTTCTGGAGAGAGGGCGGATTTAGAATTTTCTCGAGAGAGTGCGGATTTTGAATTTTCTCGAGAGAGGGTGGATTTAGAATTTTCTCGAGAGAGCGCGGATTTAGAATTTTCTCGAGAGAGGGCGGATTTAGAACTTTCTCGATTGAGGGCGGATTTAGAATTTTCTCGAGAGTGGGAGGATTTAGAATTTTCTCGAGAGAGGGCGGATTTGGAATTTCCTCGAGAAAGGGCGGATTTTGAATTGTCTCGAGAGAGGGCGGATTTAGAGTTTTCTCGAGAGAGGGCGGATTTAGAATTTTCTCGAGGGAGGGCGGATTTAGAATTTTTTCGAGAGAGGGCGGATTTAGAATTTCCTCGAGATAGGGTGGATTTAGAATTTTCTCGAGAGAGGGCGGATTTAGAATTTTCTCGAGAGAGGGCGGATTTAGAATTTTTTCGAGAGAGGGCGGATTTAGAATTTCCCCGAGAGACGGCGGATTTAGAATTTTCTCGAGAGAGGGCGGATTTAGAATTTTCTCGAGAGAGGGCGGATTTAGAATTTTCTCGAGAGAGTGCGGATTTAGAATTTTCTCGAGAGAGGGTGGATTTAGAATTTTCTCGAGAGAGGGCGAATTTAGAATTTTCTCGAGAGAGGGCGGATTTAGAATTTTCTCGAGAGAGGGCGGATTTAGAATTTTCTCGAGAGAGGGCGGATTTAGAATTTTCTCGAGAGAGGGCGGATTTAGAATTTCCTCGAGAGAGGGTGGATTTTGAATTTTCTCGAGAGAGGGCGGATTTAGAATTTTCTCAGAGAGGGCGGATTTAGAATTTTCTCGAGGGAGAGCGGATTTAGAATTTTCTCGAGAGAGGGCGGATTTAGAATTTTCTCGAGAGAGGGTGGATTTAGAATTTTCTCGAGAGAGGGCGGATTCAGAATTTTCTCGAGAGAGTGCGGATTTAGAATCTTCTCGAGAGAGGGCGGATTTAGAATTTTCTCGAGAGATGGCGGATTTAGAATTTCCTCGAGAGAGGGTGGATTTAGAATTTTCTCGAGAGATGGCGGATTTAGAATTTTCTCGAGAGAGGGCGGATTTAGAATTTTTTCGGAATGGGCGGAATTAGAATTTCCTCGAGAGAGGGCGGATTTAGAATTTTCTCGAGAGAGGACGGATTTAGAATTTTCTCGAGAGAGGGCGGATTTTGAATTTCCTCGAGAAAGGGCAGATTTTGAATTTTCTCGAGAGAGGGCGGATTTAGAATTTTCTCGAGAGAGCGCGGATTTAGAATTTTCTCGAGAGAGGGCGGATTTAGAACTTTCTCGATTGAGGGCGGATTTAGAATTTTCTCGAGAGTGGGAGGATTTAGAATTTTCTCGAGAGAGGGCGGATTTGGAATTTCCTCGAGAAAGGGAGGATTTTGAATTTTCTCGAGAGAGGGCGGATTTAGAGTTTTCTCGAGAGAGGGCGGATTTAGAATTTTCTCGAGGGAGGGCGGATTTAGAATTTTTTCGAGAGAGGGCGGATTTAGAATTTCCTCGAGATAGGGTGGATTTAGAATTTTCTCGAGAGAGGGCGGATTTAGAATTTTCTCGAGAGAGGGTGGATTTAGAATTTTTTCGAGAGAGGGCGGATTTAGAATTTCCCCGAGAGACGGCGGATTTAGAATTTTCTCGAGAGAGGGCGGATTTAGAATTTTCTCGAGAGAGGGCGGATTTAAAATTTTCTCGAGAGAGTGCGGATTTAGAATTTTCTCGAGAGAGGGTGGATTTAGAATTTTCTCGAGAGAGGGCGAATTTAGAATTTTCTCGAGAGAGGGCGGATTTAGAATTTTCTCGAGAGAGGGCGGATTTAGAATTTTCTCGAGAGAGGGCGGATTTAGAATTTTCTCGAGAGAGGGCGGATTTAGAATTTCCTCGAGAGAGGGTGGATTTTGAATTTTCTCGAGAGAGGGCGGATTTAGAATTTTCTCAGAGAGGGCGGATTTAGAATTTTCTCGAGGGAGAGCGGATTTAGAATTTTCTCGAGAGAGGGCGGATTTAGAATTTTCTCGAGAGAGGGTGGATTTAGAATTTTCTCGAGAGAGGGCGGATTCAGAATTTTCTCGAGAGAGTGCGGATTTAGAATCTTCTCGAGAGAGGGCGGATTTAGAATTTTCTCGAGAGATGGCGGATTTAGAATTTCCTCGAGAGAGGGTGGATTTAGAATTTTCTCGAGAGATGGCGGATTTAGAATTTTCTCGAGAGAGGGCGGATTTAGAATTTTTTCGGAATGGGCGGATTTAGAATTTCCTCGAGAGAGGGCGGATTTAGAATTTTCTCGAGAGAGGACGGATTTAGAATTTTCTCGAGAGAGGGCGGATTTTGAATTTCCTCGAGAAAGGGCAGATTTTGAATTTTCTCGAGAGAGGGCGGATTTAGAGTTTTCTCGAGAGAGGGCGGATTTAGAATTTTTTCGAGAGAGGGCGGATTTAGAATTTCCTCGAGATAGGGTGGATTTAGAATTTTCTCGAGAGAGGGAGGATTTAGAATTTTCTCGAGAGAGGGCGAATTTAGAATTTTTTCGAGAGAGGGCGGATTTAGAATTTCCCCGAGAGACGGCGGATTTAGAATTTTCTCGAGAGAGGGCGGATTTAGAATTTTCTCGAGGAAGGGCGGATTTAGAATTTTCTCGAGAGAGTGCGGATTTAGAATTTTCTCGAGAGAGGGTGGATTTAGAATTTTCTCGAGAGAGGGCGAATTTAGAATTTTCTCGAGAGAGGGCGGATTTGGAATTTTCTCGAGAGAGGGCGGATTTAGAATTTTCTCGAGAGAGGGCGGATTTAGAATTTTCTCGAGAGAGGGCGGATTTAGAATTTCCTTGAGAGAGGGTGGATTTTGAATTTTCTCGAGAGAGGGCGGATTTAGAATTTTCTCAGAGAGGGCGGATTTAGAATTTTTTCGAGGGAGAGCGGATTTAGAATTTTCTCGAGAGAGGGCGGATTAAGAATTTTCTCGAGAGAGGGCGGATTTAGAATTTTCTCGAGAGAGGGCGCATTTAGAATTTTCTCGAGAGAGTGCGGATTTAGAATCTTCTCGAGAGAGGGCGGATTTAGAATTTTCTCGAGAGATGGCGGATTTAGAATTTCCTCGAGAGAGGGTGGATTTAGAATTTTCTCGAGAGATGGCGGATTTAGAATTTTCTCGAGAGAGGGCGGATTTAGAATTTTTTCGGAATGGGCGGATTTAGAATTTCCTCGAGAGAGGGCGGATTTAGAATTTTCTCGAGAGAGGACGGATTTAGAATTTTCTCGAGAGAGGGCGGATTTAGAATTTCCTCGAGAGAGGGCGGATTTAGAATTTCCTCGAGAGAGGGCGGATTTAGAATTTCCTTGAGAGAGGGCGGATTTAGAATTTTCTCGAGGAAGGGCGGATTTAGAATTTTCTCGAGAGAGTGCGGATTTAGAATTTTCTCGAGAGAGGGTGGATTTAGAATTTTCTCGAGAGAGGGCGAATTTAGAATTTTCTCGAGAGAGGGCGGATTTGGAATTTTCTCGAGAGAGGGCGGATTTAGAATTTTCTCGAGAGAGGGCGGATTTAGAATTTTCTCGAGAGAGGGCGGATTTAGAATTTCCTTGAGAGAGGGTGGATTTTGAATTTTCTCGAGAGAGGGCGGATTTAGAATTTTCTCAGAGAGGGCGGATTTAGAATTTTCTCGAGGGAGAGCGGATTTAGAATTTTCTCGAGAGAGGGCGGATTAAGAATTTTCTCGAGAGAGGGCGGATTTAGAATTTTCTCGAGAGAGGGCGGATTTAGAATTTTCTCGAGAGAGTGCGGATTTAGAATCTTCTCGAGAGAGGGCGGATTTAGAATTTTCTCGAGAGATGGCGGATTTAGAATTTCCTCGAGAGAGGGTGGATTTAGAATTTTCTCGAGAGATGGCGGATTTAGAATTTTCTCGAGAGAGGGCGGATTTAGAATTTTTTCGGAATGGGCGGATTTAGAATTTCCTCGAGAGAGGGCGGATTTAGAATTTTCTCGAGAGAGGACGGATTTAGAATTTTCTCGAGAGAGGGCGGATTTAGAATTTCCTCGAGAGAGGGCGGATTTAGAATTTCCTCGAGAGAGGGCGGATTTAGAATTTCCTCGAGAGAGGGCGGATTTAGAATTTTCTCGAGAGAGGGCGGATTTGGAATTTTCTCGAGAGAGGGCGGATTTAGAATTTTCTCGAGAGAGGGCGGATTTAGAATTTTCTCGAGAGAGGGCGGATTTAGAATTTTCTCGAGAGAGGGCGGATTTAGAATTTCCTCGAGAGAGGGCGGATTTAGAATTTTCTCGAGCGAGGGCGGATTTAGAATTTTCTCGAGAGAGGGCGGATTTAGAATTTTCTCGAGAGAGGGCGGATTTAGAATTTTCTCGAGAGAGGGCGGATTTAGAATTTCCTCGAGAGAGGGCAGATTTTGAATTTTCTCGAGAGAGGGCGGATTTAGAATTTTCTCGAGAGAGGGCGGATTTAGAATTTTCTCGAGGGAGAGCGGATTTAGAATTTTCTCGAGAGAGGGCGGATTTAGAATTTTCTCGAGAGAGGGCGGATTTAGAATTTTCTCGAGAGAGGGCGGATTTAGAATTTTCTCGAGAGAGGGCGGATCTAGAATTTTCTCGAGAGTGGGCGGATTTAGAATTTTCTCGAGAGAGGGCGGATTTAGAATTTTCTCGAGAGAGGGCGGATTTAGAATTTTCTTGAGAGAGGGCGGATTTAGAATTTTCTCGAGAGAAGGCGGATTTAGAATTTTCTCGAGAGAGGGCGGATTTAGAATTTTCTCGAGAGAGGGCGGATTTAGAATTTTCTCGAGAGAGGGCGGATTTTCAAAAAAATTTCCCAAATCACCATAAAGACCCCATTTTCTGCGCCGCAGGGAAATTTTTGAAAAAACAGGCCAAATCGGATAAAGCGTTTTTTTTCGGCGCGCGCTCCCAGCTCAAAATTAGCATATATTGGCGCCAAAGACCCCTTTAGAAAAAGTTTAGGGTTCGTCACCAAAAATATATATCTCAAAATAGTACAAAGGAGGGACCCTTTGGGTCGGAGGGGGTTTGAAATCCCGAAGAGGGGGCGTCCGCCCCCTCCCCCTTGCCACCCCCTCCCTAAATCCGCTGGTGGTTCTATTGCTTGAGCGCTATTAATTTAATGTGTAATTATAGTTTAATGTCCTATTTCTTGAATTTTGTTTTGTTCCTTGCTCCTATCCATTGTTCAACCACTCCCTCTTATCCCCCTTACCCTACCCTCCCCCTCCCCCTACAATAGTGGTGCACAAGGGGCTATCACTTCACACTGCTTGTGTTTGCAGGTTCATTTACCAGATGTCTGTGCTGGTGACGCAGTATCTGGAGTACGACGTGGACACCACCATCACCCTTGTGAGGAGTACGGAGTCCACCTTCCCCAGTGTCACTGTCTGTAACTCCAACCCACTCCGCAAGAGCCTCATCTCAAAACTCACCAAGCAAGTCACCATTTTACATAATTGTTATTTGAAAAGTCTTAAAATTTTTGCACAGACAAAAAACTCATATTTTAGACAATTTTTACGCACAGACAAAATAAATTGAAAAAGTTGGTCAATTTTGAATAGTTTTTTTTCATGAAAATGGGATCTCAGACTTTGATCAAACGAACAGCTTTGAGTGGATTTTTAAAACCACTCAGGCATATCTACTGGAAAGTATTTGTTGAATCTGTTCTATCTTGCAAAGTGGCCTAAAAGTATGCTGAATAACAATTTACCACAGGGTAACCATTTGGCAAAGTTTGGCACCGTGCGTCGATGGGTAGTAGAATCTCCTCAAAATTATCCTCTAAAAATGGATCATTTTGGCGTTGGCATTTTGGCGGAGCCGAACACCCGGATACCCGGATAAATATAAGTGTATACCCGGGTTGACCTCCACAGACCAAAAATGCTGCTCATACAATTCCATAATCTAAGTCCATGAAAAAATACTATTAATACAAATTTCATACGTCTAAATTGGTGTCCTCGAGTTTTTAAAGAATTTTTTTTCTGTTATGGTATAAAAGTCGGTTTATCGTACTAAATAAAAAAAAATGTCAAAAAGATGCTAATCATACAATTTTCAATTTGGAAACTGTATGACTAGCAGTTTTTTGATGACGACAACAAAATTATTTCCAAATACTTTTGAAAAAGCCCCAATTTTTCAATTTTTTTTTTCGTTTTTTTTTCATCCGCAAATCGAATTTTGTACCTCAAAAAACATTTTCAAAAAAAAATTTGCATGCAAATTTTAATTTTCTGTGTGCATAACGTAGTCATCGATACACGAAAATTGAATAATGTTTCCGTTTCTCTGGATTATTTTTAAAAAAAAACGCTAATAACTCCTATTTCTTTTGTATAGCATGTTTCTGTAGGCCTTGATCATTGTCTGATAATTTAACAATTCAAATTTTTGAAAATAATCATATTTGAAAACTTTTGCCATATTCAAAAGTTTGATGCTTTCAGTGTATGAATTGTGTAAACTCAACATCTCGCATTTTCGGTCAACCCGAGTATATATTAATTTCGTAAATTTCGTAATTTCAAACAATTGCCAATGTTTAAGATACGAAGTATTGGCGGAGCTGGACAGTTCAGTGACTGGTTCTATGTTCAACTCTCTCGGCCAGGACTTTGACATCAACTACAGTAGCATTGTCTGCGAGGACTATCAAACACAATGTGTCAATTCAATGGTTAGTCAACTCTTTCTTTCTAAGATCTCCTTCCCTCGCCCCGTGAGGCGACAATTCGTAACAAACGAGCGCCCATGGATTCTAATCGATTATAATAGATTCCCGAGACAAAAATAGTCGATTATAATCCATTACGGATGTAAAATTCAGACCACGAAATCGATTATATTGCCATTATAATCGATTATTTTTGAACAAATATAATCCATTATAATCCATTATAATCGATTATAATCCATTATTTTTGTCACTGAAATCGATTATTTTTGCCAAGATAATCCATTATAATCGATTATTTTGAAATCAAAATCCATTATAATCCATTATAATTGATTATAATCCATTTCATTTTTAGAACTAAATTCGATTATTTTTTTGCAAAATTTTGCAAATTTTGCGAGAAGTTTGCAGAATTTATGCCCTGTCTTTTACTAAATGCCATGTCTCAACTTCGTCCCAACGTCCCATGTCTCAACTTCGTCGGGTATAAAAATACTAGGATTATAATCCATTTTTAATGGATTATAATAGATTATTTTGTCTTTTTATAGATGCTGACCATATTATGACAGTATAATCGATTATGATCCATGGGCGCTCGGTGCGGGGACAATTCGTTAGAGCACATTCAGCGGCAAACACTTACGTGCAGTAGTAGTCTCGTCCTTGTCGCTTGTTGCGAATCGTTGCCCTGCCTCTACCCTCCCTCTTTTTACTCGTGATGTTATTTATAATAAGAAATGCATTTTTATACCTAATGACGAGCGGTATTCCGATTTGAGAAAGGCGACTCGGTTGAACGATCTGGTTACAAGATGGCCCGAGTAGTAGAAACGTATCCAGCCAAGGACGGAGTTATCAGGCCAGCAACGTTCAAAATGTCATGGGGACTTACAAAAGAACTCAGATGAAACTAGCGATTTTTTCTACTCCGATTGTTTTCCAGACCAAAATAGGGCCGGTGATGTGGGCGCCAGCAAAAAAACCTTGAAAAAATTATTTGATATTTTGTTCGAAATCAAGGTCGAAATTTTAAATCATTTTTATCAATTTATTTGTTATTGTGCTCATTTTACTCATACTTTTATAATGAGAAATCGGATGTATTTATTTGATAATTATGTGAAACAGTTGGTAGAATTTTTTTTTATATCTGAAAATGAATAAATTTTCCGTTGCGAGCATTTTTTTTGCGCCCAAAATGTAAAGCATTTAGCTCGTCATAAATATTTTCAACTGATGCCAGATTTTATGCTTGTTTTTTAAAAAAGCAGTAAAATATTTATTTTAATTAATGATGTTGAAAACTTACACTAATTTTTTTTCATTAAAACTTTGGTATTCTTACGCAAGCATCAGTCTGAGTTGTAACGTCAGAACATAAATTAAGTATTCAACAATCATTTTGTTCGTTTCTTGAACTCAGATCAACATTTTGCAGATACAATCCTTTGAAACTTTTGTCGGGCATTTGTTTCTGTTTGGGATAAAACTGTCTAATAATTGAAAAATTTAGTGAATCAAAGCCGAAGAAACGCTCGTTGTAAAATTGTTGAGAATTAGCAGCCGCTAAAATCTCTAATTTAATATAATATAAAATCCTCCGATTCCCGACCAACCTTGTTTTTTTCTTTAAAGGGAAATTAAACAAAAAATTTGGAGAAAAAATGATTTTTCGATGTTTCATTTGTCTGCTGATGTTTTGTCGGCTAATTTGACACATTGGGGAGTTGTTTAAGTCAATAAGTTTTAGATGCAAGTGTTTTTATGAGCGTCTACCTACTTGTTATTGGCTTAGTGGCCGCTCGGCAAATAGAAAAAGTTACCTAACTGAAAGCTTATTCTACAATGTTTGTGTTTTTCGATTGTTTTTCTAAAAAACTTTTTCGTTTTCCAATCATTTTTTTTCGGTTTTGTTATTTCAGTCTCATTTTTATTCGTTTGCTTGCAATGCTGCGTCTGCCTTGTTTTGCAAATGATACGAAGCTCCATTTCGCCTCTATGTATAATAAATTATACCACCAAAGACTAATTTTAGCATCCAGTATATAATTGTAAGATATAATATAGTATTTGTTTAATATATGACGTATAATCATCTGTGTTGGAATGGTAAAAGTATTTTCGATTTTTTTGGCCCTTTGGCTTGATGAAAAAATTGAAGAAAAACATAAGCTTGGAAACATCGTTTGCAAATTCAACCCGGGAGCGCCTCAATTTGGTGGAACCTGGGAGCTTTTAGTCAGAAGCTGCAAAAAAGCTATGATTGCAGTTTTAGGATATCGATCTATAACAGATAAGATCTTGAGTACAACCATCGGTCAGGTCAAGCAAAACCTGAATGCAAGACCACTGACGCCGCTAGTGAGCGATGATCCAAAAATTTTTGAAGAGCTTACTCGCAATCACTTTCTCATTGGTAGAACCAACATATCTGTAACTTATATACCTAATGGCGAGCGGTATTCGGATTTGAGAAAGGCGGAAATTAAACAAAAGAGTTCTGAGAAAAATTGAATTGTCGATTTGTTGTTTGTCTGCTGATGTTCTGTCGGGGAATTTTTTGAGCTGTCAGATGTTTTCTATGGTAGATGGATGTGTTTTTCATAAGCGTCTACCTATTTGCTGTTTGCTTAGTGGCTGCTCGTCAAATACAAAAACTTTTTTGATAAGGCTTCTGTTTTCCACTGTTTTTCTGAATTTTTTTTCATTTTCCAATATTTTCATTCGACTTTGCTTTTTTCGGTCTCATTTTGTATTATTTTGCTTGCAATGATGCATTTGCGTTGTTTTGCGAATGATACGGAGCTTCGCTTTGCTTTTGTCCAAATATAGTAAACCATCAGTAACTAATATTGGCATCAAACATATATTAGTATGATATAATGTTGCATTTGTATCTAACTGATGGCGTATAATCAACGAATCGCCATATCTTGAAGCGAATGTGCATCAGAATTAATTAAATTACAGCAGAATTACGTAATAATTGCATGACAACAGTGAAAATCTGTCGTTGCCTTATATAACAATGTTAACTTTCGGCCTGTTGGAATGGTATTTTTATTTTCAGTATGTTGGCCCTTCGGCTTGTTGGCCTACCACCCTAATATATATCATTATCTACAAAATTTTTAGTATCTACCATCATTGTAGCGTTGAGATTCTCGCTCGTTTCCCCTTTCAATTTTTTAAAAGTTCTTTTACATATTATTATTGCTGTTATGATGTAAGGTATGAAGAACAAATGTGTTCTCAGTTTTTCGTTTGGACAAAAATTTAAATTGAAAGGTGGGGTTGATGGGAGAGGAGGTGTTGTCGAAAAAAACCGAGACTCTTTTAGTAAAATCTTGACTAGAAAGTCCATAACAAACCATTATTATGACATGCAAGGCTTTAATTTGTACAAAAAAAACGTAGTGGTTTTGTTGCAGCAATGCATTCCGTCGAGGTGGATATGCAACGGGAGAAAAGACTGCGACAACAATTGGGATGAGGGCGCCGATGTCAACGGAAGTAAGTTTGAACTCTTTTTCTTCATTTTCATAATTTTTCTTGCCAAGACTCGCAGTACCATTTCTCGAGCGAAAAGTGCCATTTCTTGACCATTTGATGTAGAAACTGTTCAAACAAAAAAAATTATATTCATTATGAGATATTTCAGTAGAATTTTACAACTAAACGCTCCCCATCGCCATCGTAGCAGACTTAAAATTTCAAGATATACTAAAACTGCCAATTTACCGCAAAATTGGTGGCTTCTTTTCACTTTTTTTCCACAGAAATTTTTTAGAATAATTTGTTGCAGCAAAAAAGAAACAACTTCAGTGGCAAAAAAAGAAATAGTTCTCAGTTAATTCTATTCATACCGCGAGTGAATAGTGCGGCCGTACAGCGAGCGAATAGATCGAATAGTGCCGAATAGTCTAAACTAACTATAAAAGTATCCCCACATTGGAAGTTCAACTTTGAAAAATCTTTTTAACGTTGTCATAATGGAATGAAATTTGGTAGTGTGAACAACCTAATAATTTGTTGTTCATACATTTCTTCGTAGCATCTCGCATTTAGCCTTCCCGGGTTGACCAAAAATGCTAGCCATACAATTTTCATATATGGAAAAATGCTCATCATACACCTTTCATGCAATTCCATAAGTACAGAAAATTGCATGAAAGGTCTATGATTAGTGATTTTTCTTATATGGAAACTGTATGACTAGCAATTTTCATAAACCAAAAAACTTGAACAAATGTAACAGAAAACAAGTGGCAAAGACCTTGGTTACTCAAAAGTAGAATAAACCAACGCTTGAACGTCTCGCACTTACAATGCATCGGACACGGCCTGAATTGTCATAGTTTTGTTTTAAACAAATGATATAAGGAAAGTATTAAACTTTTATTTTTTGGCAAAAATTTTAAGGGGTGATTTTTTTATAACTTGAATTTTTAATTAATTATGCATCGATCGAGGCATACAAAAACGTGTCATACAAAATACATAGGCGTTTTAGCGTTTTTGAAAAAAAATTATCCTGAGAAATGGAAAAAATCAATTTTTGTGTACTCAAGATTACGTTATGCACACACGCACTCGCATGCAAAAAAAATTAAAAAAATTTGTTGAGTACAAAATTTAGAAAATGATTGTTTGAGTACAGAATTTTTGTTGTCAAAAAGTTTTCGTTTTTTGTTTTTATAACGATATACAGAATTTTATGCTGAAAAATATTATTATATCTTGTATGATTGGCATTTTCAGCAGTGAATTGACCGCTTATGGAAAAGCCGCTTCTCGCCGCTTCCGCTTTTTTCGAAGCCGCTTTTCGCTTTTACCGCTTTTCTAAATTATATATCTCCGCTTTTTAAGAAAACGAACCAGGAAATTTTAATTGAATTAAATCAATTAGTTTTTAAGTACAAAAGATTCTCGAGAACTTTTGCGCCAAAGCGATATTCAACAGCAGTACTTCCGCCCCACCCCCTGAATCCGCTAATGATTATGGGAATAGGAACTTTGAAACGTGTGTTTGGGGGTGGGAAAGTTCCAAACTACGAAGCTTTTTTGCTAAGTGTTTCTTTTTTGTATAATGTTTCATCATACAACAAATTTGAGCAAGGAAAGTCAGTTACTGTACAAGTAGCTTGGAAATTTCCCACCACATCTATTAAAACTACAAAAAGATGTTTTCTTTCTGATTATTGTGCGTGGTGTAATGAGAAAACTAGACTAGACGAACGTATACGCATAGATCGTTAGTTAATTAGACCTAATGGACAACAGCAGTACTTAAAAACTTAATGACAAACAAAATAAATCTTAGTTAAATAAAACTAAAAACTTCTTACCGAGGACTCGCTAAATGAAGCTTCCAAAACTAGTTTTTCCGTATTCAGACTAACTTTTTCACTGTTTAATGAAATTGTTTAGTCTTTTTTTCTCGCTTTACTTGCTTGAATATAAACTTTCAAGCAAGCTTACTCTTTTCTCCAAGCAGGGACAACGTATAACTTTATATTTAAATAAATTTTTGTACAATCGTTCGAATCGCGACTTACAGGGCTTCACTTTGATATTGTGTTCAACCCAAAAACCAAAACAGACCAAAAGACAAAATTCCAAATACAAAAATAACAATGACATTGCTAAGGAAAAACCATTAGAAAAAAAACACAGGATTGTTTGTACTGAAAAGGCTTTGAAATATAGAAAAATATATACCAAGCTTGCCATTAAAATGTCAAATTTTTAGTATTTTTATAATTTTTGATCTTATTTAATCGACAAAGTTTTTTTGGAAGAATATCTTTGCAAAATGAATCGAGCGTATAATCAAAATCAATAGTTTTCCATCTTTACACGAAAAATGGGATTTTGAGAGCTCATGATTAGTTCCAGCTCAAAAACGAAGCCTATCATGTGAAACGGTTTTTTTTCAATACTATCTGTTTTTTAAGAACTAAAACTATTTTGCGTTGGCAAAAATAAGTCACAATTTGAACCTATTACAAATAGGTTTTTTTTAAAATTGGAATTGAAATTGGAAAACTATCTAAACGCCTTACCCTGGAACCCATTTTTTCCCCAAAACTCTACAGAAATTTGAAGTTTATTGAAATAGAGAGAATGATAGGAACGAAAAACGCATGATTAAAAAGATCTTGACTTGAAATTGACCTAAGATTGGAATTTGTTTTTTTTTCGGGAATCCCCTGACATTTTGGATTTTTGCGACGAATGTTTTGCAATGCTTGTTTTGGATTCCCCCAACAAATGCTTTTTGGCCGCTGAACTGGATTGCAACAACTTTTGCTGGATTCCACAACTCGTCAGTGAATTCTACAGTAAAACAGCGCCGGTTTGTTAATGTTAAAAAATTTCATGATACAGAGACAAATCGAATCCTCAATTAAAAAGAAGAATTTAGCAAAAAATGAGGAATTCATAGAAAAAACAACAAACTTGAACAAAAAAAGCGGCGGAATCTACTGAAGAACTGTAAACTCTATAGATATTTGATCTCCAACTAATTTGCTTCAACGGCTTAAACGCAATAAAAAAACCAAGATTGGAGTTGAAATGCTGAAAAATTTTTCCAAATTGATCTGACGAAAACCATTTGTTTTCTGATGCAAGAAAGTATCAAGAAAGGGGTTAGACAAGAAAAAGTATCCCACAGGGAACTAAACGTTGAAATATTGAGGTATTGAAACAAAACAGGCTCTAACCCCTTGATTTTACCATTTATCTTCTTTCAAAGTGAAAAAGATGCGAAAATAGACCAATTCGATAAGTTCTCAAAGAACGCATGCTACAGAAATAAATATTTTGAAATTCTAAGAGTAATTGTTATGATTAAAACTGTGGAAACAAACACTTGAATATCTTCATTTTAAAATAGCAGCAAGGGGGCAAATGAAGGGGGCAGCAAGGGGGCAAACTTCTCTCTCTCGCTTTTACTTGCTTGAAGAAGAAAGAAAGTGCGAGAGAGAGAGAGAGAGAGAAATGAATAGAGTTGAAATAAATAAAGAAAGATAAATAAAGAAAGAAAAAAAGAAAGATAGAGAGAGAAAGAGAAAGAGAAAGAGAAAGAGAAAGAGAAAGAGAAAGAGAAAGAGAAAGAGAAAGAGAAAGAGAAGAGAGAGAGAGAGAGAGAGAGAGAGAGAGATAGATAGATAGAGAGAGGTGGGAGCGGGAGAGCAAGAGGAGAATGATTGGTCAGAATTCTCAGAGAAATGCTTGACGCGCAATTGAAAAAAAAAGAAATTGTTTTCAGAATGCGAAATGATTTAGGAGCATACTAAAATTAGATTCGCAAAATTTTTTCTACTTGTTATTCTCGGGATTAACTCATTGTTTGAATCACTGCATAGTAGTGTTTGAATTATTTTAATTTTCTCAATAAAAAAATCTACTGACTCTTCCAGGCTGTGACTCTCACTTTTTTGAAGGCGCGAAACATAGAACAACTACATCAAGCTATAAGCTCTTGTTCCCGTTTACAATGGATTTTCTTAAACTTTGGTGACATTTATAATCGATTACCTTTAGCAATATTAGATATTTAATGATTTTATATTCAATTTTAAGCGTGAAACTGTCTAAGTGATTATTACGCTTGCGATAAGCAAGAGTTATCATAATGGAATCTTGATTTTTTTCTTCTAGTTAACATCTAGTTTAACAGAACCACTTGAATTATTTGATAACTTTCTTTATTAAGGAAAGTTATTTTCATGAACCTTAGGGTACTGTAGTGTGACGTAAAGGAGCGAGGCTGTGTTGCGAAGGGTCGAGAAGGTCAAATTTTAAAATTTGTTCAGGCGCAAATTTAATTTTTCGCGGTTTGAAATTTGATTTGTTTTTTAAGTTCAATTTGTTTCTTTTGGCAAATTGAAGGCAATTTCCACTATCGGATGTACAAATTACGAAAAACGTGATCAACTTCTTATTTTAAAAGTGGAATTGAATTAGCAGATTTCTCAGCGGAAAAAAACTTTACCCAAAGATCCAGTTTTCTCAAATTGGGTCAGCTGTATCAAAAAAATGCTAGTTGTAAATTGTCCTAGAAATTGAAAGAAGTTTATGGCAGTCTAATTTTTTTCAAAAAACAAGTCATTTTTTGCGTTCATTTCTCTTTTCCAACTGTCCGTTGGCTGTGTTTTTTATAGTTGCAAGTGTTGTTCAATGTGTTTCTAGAGGACTCGATATTTTTTTTACAAAACCATTTTGTTTCGGCTGAACTAGTGACTGACCAAAACTTGTCTACTTTGTTTCCGCTTCGTCAGCTTTGTTGGGTTGCTAATTGAAAAATTAAATATTTTGCGTGGCATGTTTGTCTAGATTGAATTTTTATCGAGACATACAAAAGTTTTATTAAGCGTAGTTTTTTCAACAATTTTCATTTTTGTACCTCTAATGTTTGTGTTGTATCCGCTCCGCCTCTGTGTAATATCTTATAGTCTATTACAATTGCCTATATTTCCTAATTGATTGTAATTTTCTTGCTAAATTTTTACAAGAATTGCTAAAAAGTACACGTTAAAACTGATCGTAATGTTGCTGTCAAACACGAAATTCTGAAAGGTGAGATATCTTGTCACCTTTTTTCCATCTGAACCGAAAAACTCACGATGAAGCAAAATCGTCATAGAGTAGTTTTCATTCTAGATTGAATATACCCAAAATAGTTAAGAACAGCTTAACTACATTAATCATCAAACTAAAACAATAGGCTTAACGAATAAAATACGACCAAAAATGTGTTTGAATTGATTTGAGAACTGCTAAAATGTTTCATCAAACTTTAACTTAGGTTATGTTTTATCAAAAAAGCATTATCTACAAGCAACTTAGATGCAAGGTCAAAGACGAATTTGCCAAGTGAAAGGGATGTTAATAGATTATTATCGATTAAACTGTGTTTCAATACTATTTGAATACAATCATTTGAAATATTCTTTAATGATTATAGTTTGTTATGAAAAAGAATTAATCGATCATTAATTGATTATATTAGAGTTTTTTTCTTAATTTAGAAAGACTTATTGTACCTATATCTTAAAATATTTGATTATTAACGCTTTCAAATGGACGCGCAAAGTCTTTTTGAGAACTCATGTGTTTGGATCTTAAAGAGGGCTTTTGTTTTGTTTGTTCATATGCTCGACCGAAAAAGAATAGTTGAGACAGGGGTTTGGGTCGAGAATGGTTGAGGCAGGGTCGAGCACAATCGAAAAATACCGATTTTTGGTTGAGAAGGTCAAAACATACGGTGAGCACCTCTACCCGGGTTATCATAATTAAGTTATTTATTCGAGATTTCCGGTTATTTGAGATTAACTGCCTTTTATTTGATTTTTCTCTGCGTCCAGATAAACCTTCAATGGACGCCAAGAGCTCTTAATAATTTTGAAGTTGTAAGAAAATGATTTGGGAATAGAATTTTTCTCGATAATAGTTTTTCTATATATTTCAAAAAATTTGAACTTGTTTCCTGAAAATTAACTGCTTTCTGGCGAAGGTTTTTTCTATTTGTCGAGTTGATGTTTTTAATGCCAACTGACATCAAAGACTGCGTTAGAGGAACAAAATACGCCAGAAGTAAGTGGGTTGGGGTTCAATTTTTGTTCTGAGGTTTCAAGCAATTATAGCGTGGCGGATTTGCGGGGGGGGGGGGGGGGGGGGGGCGGACGTCCTTTCTCAGAGATTCGACCCCCTGCCGGTACTAATTGAGATATCAATTTTTGGTGACGGACCCTAAAATTTTTCTTAAGGAGCCTTCGGCACCAATATATACTTATTTTGAGAGGGGAGCGCGCACAAAAAAACGCAATTTTTTGGTCAAAATTTTCCAAAAATTGCCTAAAACGCCTCTTTTTTAAATTTTGCCTGCGGTGCAAAAATTTTGGCAAAACAGGCTCTTCGTAGTGCTTTTGGAGAGCTGCGAAAATCAATTTGGTTGATCTAAGAATAGGTCGACAAAATTTTCGATATATTTTTTTGAAAATCCGCTCCTTGATCCGCCTCTGCATAGAAAATCCTAAATCCGCCCCTGCATAGAGGTAAAAATTTAGCAAAAATTAGTTGATCAATTTATTTTTGTTCGATTTCGTTTACAGGTCCGCTTGACTGTGATCTGCACGACAACGGAATACCGACCGAGTACAACCAATGGAACCCAGACGGGTACTGCAACGAAGGATTAGTGAGGTTGGCTGGTGTGTTTTGAATATCTAACTCTTACAAAGCATACTAACTCAAGATCTTCCTGTTAATGATTTATAGTTAAGGAGATCCGTCCCTTCAATAATCATAACAATACTAATAATACACTTAATCGTAATGATGACAATACTTAGGACAATATTGGTGAAATTAATCATAACAACAATCATAATATTAAAAAATCTAATTTAAAAAACTCAGGTAATTCAGGTAAAAACTACACAAAAACTTACTAATAACTCACTGGCTCCCCGCTCAAAAGTAGTATAAATTGGCGCCAAAGGCGCCTTTAGAAAATTTTAAGGTCAGTAAGCCAAAAATGGGTATCTCAAAATAGCACAAAGGGGGCCTTTTGGGTCGGCAGGGGGTCGAATCCCTAAAGGGGGAGGGGCGTCCGCCCCCCGCCCACTTAAATCCGCTACTGTATATATCTATAAAAACTAATCCAATGCTTATGCATAAGAAAGTTTAACCTTGTAACGAATAACCCCGTATGACAATTGTTCCCAAATTGTTCCCAAATTGACAATTGACATATGACAATTGTTCCCAAATTGAATTCATGGGAACTGAACGATACTGAGGTAGGTTCTCATATTGAGGGAGGTGAGAAAAAACAGCAAACTTGTTTTTTTTGAATAGCAGGTCGTTTCGGTGCCATCATGACCAGCTATGGGCTATGTTGATAGCTTTCTCAGTCAACTTATAATCATTTCCCTTAGTGAAGTCTGGCTCTACATATCAGGTTGCGTTTTTTTCATTGCGAGAGAAATTTATTTGAACCCATAATTCCTGATTTGAGCATAAATACAGCACTGAAAACTTTATCAATGTTTGTAAATGAGCCCAACAATGAATATCTTGTATTTGCAGATTTGCACAAAACCGTCTGAAATGGCACACGAAAATTTCACGGAGTCTTTAGAATTTTTTTTGAACAATTTATCATAAATTAAAAGCAAAAAGTTTTTTTTTCTATGTGGAGAACTGAACATCAAAATCCCGGAAGTTATTTCAAGGTAGTAATGTGCTTTGAACTGTACTGAAATGTGTTGGGTTCAATTTACAAAATTTGCTTTCCACTAGAATCACGCCTTCCACGCCCTTGGCTTGCTTTCCACTAGATTCAAAAAGTTATTCTGACTATTGTATTTCTGACGACTTTCTGTAAATTTATACGATTGAAATTAATATCAGCGATCATTATCTTTTGTTAATTGAAATTTTAAAAAATAGCATCAAAATTTTGTTCCCAAGCCAAGGGTCTGACTATTCCGAAAGCTTTTTTGAATACGATTTTATTTTAACAACTGCTTTGTATTGTATTGCACAATTTTTTGAAAATTATTAAGTTTTGTTTGAACATTGACGATAAACTTGATTTTATTTATAACTAAACAATTAAATCATTAGATAAATTCTTATCTTCTGTTGAGCAAAAATGACCATAAAGAAAAGGATAACTCGAGAATATCACGGTTTGAATCCGGACTCCTTCGGCCCACTCTGTGTGAACCACTCCTTTGGTCCACGCGGTTTGAATCCGAATTTCTTTGGTTCACGCGGTCTGAAAAACCAGGAGCCTGTCGGTCTACACGGTCTGAAATCGGATTCAATCGGTCCACATGGTCTAACTCCGGACTTTTTTGGTCCACACGGTCTGAACTAGGTTTCCATTGTTCCACTCGTCAACGCGGTCCTAATTTAGACTCCTCCGGTCCACGCGGTCTGAATCCGAATTTTTTTTTGCTCTACACGGTCTGAATCAGGATTCTGTCGGTCCACATGGTCTGAAACTGGATTCATTTGGTCCACACGGCCTGAACCCAGACTTCTTTGGTCCACACGGTCTGAACTCAAGTTTTGCTGCCCACGTGGTCTAAAACCGGATTTTGTTGGTCCACGCGGTCTGAAACCGGATTCCTGCGGTTCATACGATCTGAAATCGGATTCCTTTGATCCACACGGTCTCAAACCGGTTTTTGTTGGTCCACACGTTCTGAATCCGGATTTTTTGGGTCCACACGGTCTGAAAACGTATTCACTCAGTCCGCACGGTCTGAAAAAATTATGTTCTGGTCCCAATGGTCTGAACATACCATATTCTGGTCCCAAAGGTCTGAACATGCGAAATTCTGGTCCACACAGTCTGAACATGAAACCACGACCTGGACCCGGGGAAACAGTTAAGTTTTTTTTCTATAATTGATTCAATTGTTGTTAGTAAAGCAATTAAAACGGCGAGCAATAGTAGTGCTGTTGGTCATCATGGAGTGAGCAGTAAAAATTTCAAAACTATTTTGTCTGTTATAAATGAGTTATTAGCGCTTCTTCTTATGAATGTTTTAAGAAGGATTATTATCCCTCAAAATTGAAAATGTGGATACCCTGCTAAATTAACAGCCAATTAGTTTACTTACCACTATTAACAAAATTTCCTATCGACTTATTTTTGAAGAAAGGTTAAAAAAAATTATCAAAAACATCGTACAATTTGTCCCTAGCAGTTTCAATTTCATTCATAAAAAATTGGTTTTCATGCTAGGGTAAGTGAGCTTTAGAGAGCGCGGAGCTCATTGATGCAACCAGAAGAAAGCAACACCCAATAGGGAAAATGACAACTTTTGAAGCACATCTGAAAGGAAAAGCAATTAATCCCTTGACAAACATAGCAACGACAAAATGTATAATGTGAGGGATAACGTATATTGTAGGCAGAAAAAGTAATCAAGAGTTATTTTTCCGACTTTTGTAATGAAAGCAACGGAATATTTGTCCTCGGGTGGGTTTTTTTTCTTCAGCCAAATTTCGATTTTTTAACTAGCCATTTTTGACAGAATATTTTTTATATCACTCGAAAGTTACTGCTGTCCTGAGCTTAAATTTGAAAATATATTTCACCTGTGATCGTTTTTTGTGAAGTTACCGGGGTTTAAAAATTGCCATTTTGACCAATTTGGGACAATTAACGCGCGATATATTTCGCGCTAATAACGCGTAAGCGGAGATTACATCCGTATTAGAAATCGTTCCAAATTGGTTGAAGGAAGCTTAAGATGTGTTACTAAGAGCGAAGTTTATCACTTTGTACTTTATCTGGCGTGTGGTTTTTTGTGAAAATTTTGTGAAAATTTTGTGAAAATTTTGTGAAAAGTATATATCTCATTTTTTTTAATTTTCCTGTTATTTTTATTACATTTAATTTTTTCATGCTTATGCTGCTCTATAGACTTTAAACGGCAGTCGAAACATTCAGGGCTTCGCCCTGATTCGAGCAGTTTTGTTTCTATTGAAGATTTCTTATTCATTCCTGACCCATGCTTTTACGGAAACCCAAAACACAACTCAAAAAAAAGTTTCCACGGCCTGCAAACGTCTAAGTATATATAGATTTCAAGACAACCTTAATGATTAGATTAACCAGAGGACCGGAGACTGATCTCGGGGCGACCGGGTATAAGTCAAAAGAAACCACAACCAAAACAAAACGGCTTCGGGACAAAACAAAAGACTTCGAAAACCGCACCAACAGCAACAGAACAAAAGTGAAGGGTCACAAAGCAAAAGCAAATGGCAAAATGTATGAACCCAAATCAGAAAAACATCCAAGAGCAAGCAAGCAAGCTCGTAACAAAAACTTGGAGTACGAAAGACAACAAGCCAGCGACGTTAGCCCGCAGCAAAAAGCTAAAACTTGAATAAAAAAACGTCGTCGTTTACGTGTAAGTTCCGTGGGCAGCCATATAAAAAGTTTTGACAAAAAACTAGTGAAAATAATCAAACAATGCGTGAAAATCAAAAAACCAATTCGGGGGGTTCGCAGGGAGTATAATGCCCACATAAGCAACACGGAATGAAAATAAAAAGGCTGGACAAGAAATTGAAAAAGAAGCGGTTGAGCTGGTCACACGAGATAATTCATTTGAAGAAAGCGCGCTGGGGCTTTAAAAAAGAGGAAAATAACAAACAGAATGTAGAGGCCGGTAACAAACAGCAGGAGAAGCAAGAACCACAGAAAACAGAAAAAGAGAAACTAAGAGAAAACTATAGACATTGAATCCCTCAAGGTTTGTTTTTCATCTCCCTCTATCTCTCTCTCTCTCTTAACGACATTGCAAAGTGTTCTCTTGGATAGTGAATTCAGCAGAGCAACTGAGATTAAGTACTATCCACAATCATGAAAGGGTTATGTTGGTGGCAACTCTTCTGTATTGCGTTATGCTACTTGCTTTTTGTACTGCTCTTATGACTGTCTCATCCGCTTGATACGACAGCAAGAATTTGTAATTTTAATTAAGTTCAGATAATACAAGTCCAAATACAGAAGACAATATGTGGTCAGCATAAAATCTGATAATATAATCAAAGGAAAGGGTCCTAGAGGATTCTAGAGGATCCTAATCAACCAGTTTTACACAGCAATTCTACAAACTACTCAGTAAGCTTGCTGAAATTTATAATGTCTCTACAGATCACTGTTCCTTTGCGGTACTTAACTGATCTCGCAAATTTCATCAATCACTGTTCTAATTTTGAAACTTATCGTCTCCAATGATTGTTCTCTATTTAACTGAGAACCAACTATACTATAACCCAGTACCAATTATTCTCCTGAGAGTAGGCTGCTTGTTAGTCTCTACATGTGTTTCTATTTGAGTTTTAGTTATATTTAGAGTTATGCTCGTTCCTACCAGTCCTGAATTTTTTTTAGTACCTCTTACTCAAAATCCTAACAAAATTTTTCCACTGGCGACACTAGTTATAACTGCCATGTTCACCATAGATATCTCCAAGTAAGTTGTGCAAATATCAAGTCCAATTTTATTTCCAACCAGTTATGTTTACAAAGTCACCTTCCCAAGGGTTTTCATTATTCATCCTGTTAACGTTCCGACCCCTCAGGGGTAGACAAATACCTTTTTGATGAGTAGCTTGCTCATTGCAAGCATCTAATATTCCAAGCTATACTCTTTTCCAATCCCGACCTTCTAACTATTAGGGGAACGTAGTTCGATTATTAAGGGTCACCACACGTCGGGAGAGCTGACTCATCAGCCCATTCCTTCAAATTTTTTAGGAGACTTGCTTGCCATGAAACGCTCCTAGTACAGCCAACTTCATCTGAGACTACTTTTCTAGAGTCAGATTGAATTTCTATTTATAGCTCACTCGCTAAGCTAAGCTGAACCCAATGTTTGCCAAGTCCATTTTGATTAGTTCCAACACTTCAGTGTTACAATTTAAAAACTGTATCCTTTTAAGCGTCTGCTCCAGATCCCATCAGATAATATAACTCCCAAATATAAGTTGGGTGATTGATTCTTATTTCCAAAGAGTTGGCCCTGGGAATTAATCCTTTTTCAGGTATTTTTTTGGAGGTCTTCCTTGCAATGTTGGTCCCAAGCGCCCAAAGTTTTTATAAAAGTTCTTTATCCCATCAATACTTCCCTAGTTATCCCATTTCTGTGGTTCATTATCACTTTTCGCGTGGGAGAGCTATTTACTCCAAAAGGGGTCGTTGGAGAGGTTCGGTTGGCAAGGAGTCTTTTAATGGGGATGGGTTCTAATGTCCACTTCCGCCATAAAATCAATGTTTCTTCGCTCTTTAATTCGCGTAAGTTGCCTATTTCTGATCTCCGGAGTTACTTTCACAAGTGCTATCACCTTCCGGTACAGATGTCCTTCTTCATTTTACGACTTGGTTAAAATTATGACATACGATGTATCTTGCCCCTATCTATCAAATTCCAACGTTTCTCCTGCCTGCGTTTAGTCGGGTGGAGAAATGACTTCCCGAAATCCGTGATGGAGACTGTTCACTTGGGCATTTGTGATGGGGACTATAGGGCATTTGTCAACGCTGTGTATCTGGAACTTCTCTTCTCCTGGTCTTCTACGGTTGCATGTGTTTCTTGTTATAGCCGGTCGGCCTAAGAGTTTTCGAAATCTGTTCACTGTGTGCGGCATGGGACGTGAATTTTTTTAAAAATCCTATCTTAATAATGGGCAACAGGGCGTTTTTCGAGATCTCATGAAGTTTTTACCTTCTAGTGGACCGACTTCTTGTAGCTCCCTATTAGTGCTATGTAGGGGCTTATAAGGGTCGAGGATTTTGCTACACGTATAAAAAGACTTTAATTTCAGTTTTTTGTAAAGTATCGATAATGAAGTTAAAAACTGGTCATTGTCTAATTTTTTATTGTCCCGACTCGTTCACCTTTGGCTACCAATCTCTCGACTGGACCATTAAACTATCGTAGCGTACAAATCTAAACCTCTATAAAAAAATGGCGATGCTGTCCGCGGCAAATTTGCAATTAGTCGAATTTACATTAGAATCTCCACTTCTACCAAAACTTTTAATCTGTAGACTTTTCAAATAAATGACAAGAGGGAGGACAGAACAATTTTATACGACATTTGTCTGATTGTGGAACGGCGAAATGACAGGTGACTTAGAAGAGCCGCTTTTAGATACATTTCGAGTCTCGAGGCTCGCAGGAACGCGAAGCGTATCGACCCAGCTGCACATGTTCATGTTATTTGTGAACTGAGCGCCATTTTGAAAATGATGATTGATTTTTTTGTGACTAGGTTTGTCGCTGTTTCAGGTGTAACGATACTATACCGCTGTGTGCTGTACCATGCAACAACATCACCGAGTGTCCCGACGGATTCGATGAGGCAGCAGACCCCTTGAACTGTACCCAGGTAAGTTATGACCCTGAGTCAAAACAGCAGGGTGTTTTGCAGCTGAGGAAAAAACTAAAACATTAAGTTGAAATAAAATATGTTGGATCTGAACGAAAAACCATTTCTTGCAAACAACATCAAAGGAAATCAGTAACGTTGTTGTTATAAATTTACCGAATGTAGGACTCGAAGCCGTGGCAGATTTAGGGGGCGGCGATACCCCTCTCAGGAATTCGTTCTGCTCATCACCCAAAAATGGTCTTCCTATGATGCTGTGTTACGACATCCAATTTGGCAACCGAATGTAAAATTTTTCTAGAGGCGCCAAAATATACTACTTTTTGAAGAGGGAGTGCGCCAAAAAAAGTAATTTTTAACAAAGCTCTTTTCGACGTATTACGCAGAATATTTCGAAAAAAAATTGGGTCTTTATAGTGATTTAGTAACAAATACCCTCAAAAAGATGCCCAACTAAATGACAAATGAACTCAAAAACAGACCAGAAAAGGCATTTAAGGTGCTTTTTGGAAAGCTTTGACAAAAAAACTGCGTGTATCTAATAAAAGTGTGCAAACACCACTGGTAACTATTCTAACTAAACTAAGTTAAAAAGGAATAAAATAAGGTATTGAATTAAAACTGACGGATGTCTTAAAAGAGCAACTAGTGACGCGAAGTCCACTGGACTTCGAAGAGTAAACGTTAACTGGTACATAATTAACACATAGAGGTAAAGTTTAAAACATACTAAAATACTAAATCACAACATTCCCCACTGCACAAAAATTTTATATCTGCACTTTTCCCTGTGTAGCCATTATTACACATGTACTCCATTCTTGCCGCACTCCACGAGGGCCAAAGTTGAAACAAAAAATATCAGCGTTTAGCACCAATGGAATTTACAGAGATAATACAAATTAACATGGAGATGACTATGTGGTAATATTTACAGTCTACCTACAAGATGAAATAGATATAAACAGCGACTATACAAATGACGAAATGTTAAGTACAATTGGGTTAATGTGACATATAAACAAATTGAACAGGCTAAACTTCATAGGTAACTAAACTAAAAATGTACAAAATCAGTAAATTTGAGATTTGGTAAAATTAAGTGAAATGAGTAACCAATGGTAAAATCAACTCTTTTGAGTTTCGCTAAAAGAGTTTAGGAGTGTTAAGAGTTTTAGGATGTGGCGTTAAATGTGTCTTGAAAGCTGTCCGCCTCCTTCCTTCTATATCTATGACTGAGAATATATCACTCCCCTCATCGTCCTGAATGGCGGGTCTGACTTCTACCAATGGAGAGGATAGAACCGCAATCTTCGGTGTCATAGATGAAGGAGTTGACGAGGAACCTTGCGTAAATTCAGCCACCAGTGTTGGATGGGGAAGTATGTCCTCGAGTGGCGTCAAGTAATCCGAAGGAGAGTCTGAGGAAAATGTCGACTGTAAACTTTTCGAGCCAGAAAAAGTTATCAGAGGTTCGTTGTCGGAATCTACACTTTCGGTGGTATCTGCTCCTAAGGCCAATTGACATATGAAGCGCCTGTCTCAATAAAATTTAGGGGGCCTGGATTCTTTCTGGGTCGCGAGTCGTTACCTTTCGGGGTATCTGCTGGAGGAGTCTCTATGTTCTTTTCCGGAGAGCTTTCTATCCTAATTGGGTTATCACTTGTACCCGCTGGAGATCTGCTAGTCGTATGAGTGTTGATTTTGCTCGCTATCGTTCGTCCTGACTGATCTAAATCACTATCAAAATTATAAGTCGGAGTATTGTATACAATTTCCGAGTCGGTACCCAAATAGTCATCAATAACTTTGTCCCAATGATCTAAGTCTAGCGAAGAATCTAATTCCGAATACTCGAATTTTGAACCTTTGAAACTCGGGGTTTTTATTCTCCTCCTTTTCGTCGCCTTTTCTCCCGTTGGCTTATAGCTTGTCGATGGGCCGGTTTCCATCGAGTCCATCCGTATGCGTTGCATCCGACAGTGGCTTTCCACCAAGGGGTTTAAAGTAAGGTTCGCCTTCCCATCGGTTAACTGTCTTCCTAAACCAAATACCTCCTTGGATAGATAGGTTGGATAGTGGGGCTCGATGAAGACTTAGGTCAGGGTTTTCAGTTGGGTCGCTCTCGTAACCCCTCTTGTCTGCCACTGAGTTCTCCAGATAGCCGTCCTCGATTGTGTCATTTGCTCCCCAGTGTTGAGCTCTATCCCTTGACATTATTGATTTCCCTTTATCTAAATTAATCGCGTGTGAGACCAGAGATTTCTAAAAAGTATTAGGTGATCTAATAAAACGTTTTGAAAATGGAGAGCATCCAATGGATGATTGTTTCGTTGAACGAATATTCCAAATGATTTTTATCAATTGCAGCATTTAAAGATTGTTTGGCTTCGTTAAACGACATTACCAAGAATTTTGCTTTAACTGGGCAGATGAGTCGTTCTACGACTCCATTGGATCTGTGATCCTCGACCGTACATAAAATTAAATTAAAATTGTTCTTCTCGCAGAAGTTTCTAAAATAGTTCGAATTAAAATTGACCCATGGTCGAATCTGATAGACTTCGGAAATCCATGAAAATGACAATAATCTGACATAAAAGATAAAATTGAAGAAGCTGAAATGTTATTCACCACCTTTGCTGACGGAAACTTTGAGAAGCGATTAATACATAGTAATAGATATTTTGAGTTGCCCCAATTTTTGTCCAATGGACCCGGAAAGTCTAAGACTACTTCTTCATTTGGTTCAGATAAAATTGGCATTTTTCAGTATTGCTCGTGCCCAAAATCACTTCTAAATTCTTATCCGCCTTGATACACTGCATAAATTTTTTTCCCATGGTAAAAAATCTCTCGACATAAATTTGGCCACCAGATGTTTTCTGCCAGAGATTTCATTCCGAACTGTCCTGGGTGGGTTTCATGGAGTAGCGACAAAAATGGCGACCTCAGAGCTGCTGGCACTATCAGTTTGTTATCATTGAATAACAATCCTTCTTTCACGTGGATGTCTCGTTGAAAGGTCTTCAGGTAAGATCCGAATCTGTCCAATGGTCTGCCTTCTTCTACTGCCTTCTTCACGTCGTTGAGATTTTTGTCCTCGTCTGTCATAAGTCTAATTAATCTTTTTGAGCAAAGTTTGAAGAAAGATAATGGAGTTTCTGGTAACTTCAGATCTCCCTTGTATTTAGCGAGTAATTTTTTGTGAATATCTGACATTATGCCGTTGTCGAAATTTGAAATGATTACTTTATTTTCCGCTCTAAGGGAATTTTTTTAATGAATTCCCAGACGCAAGAAATTCTACAAACAGATTTTGCTTTCGAGATTTAGGGACTGGTTAACTAATAATAATGAATGTGAAAGAAAAATAGGTAAGTTTTGTCTTAAAGATGTAAGTAATTAAAATTGATATTTGAAAAGTTTAATGGGATGCAACTGCTTGTACGGGACTCTGAACACGAGTGATTAGAATTACAAATTCTAATTGTGTCGTTGACATAGTTAAGAATATTCGCGAAGAACGACCGTTGGATGTATAAAGTTAATTCTTTCTGTCCGCCCATTGGATTATTGTGATCCAAGTAAGTAATAGTATTTACATCCACTGGATTGTACAATTCGTTCTTTGTACAATTATTTTTTTACAATCAATATTTACAGAGAGGTTTTTCTACAATCTTCTTTTTTACTGTTGCCACTACAAATTTGTTATCGTAGTGTGAGATTGGGAGGGTTTTTCCTGAATGTAATCTCGACAATAAATCTGTAAATCCCATTTCTTTTCCTGGTATATGTTTGATATTGAAACTAAATGTTAAAAGTCAATTTACCCAACGGGTCAGTCTGCTGTGCATTGTTTTGTTACTTTGATTAGCGTTTAAGGCTGATAACAATGCCTTGTGGTCCGTTACAATCTCGAACTCGGCGCGATACAAGTAGTTTTTAAAATGCTCTGTAGCCCAAACCACTCCCAACAGTTCTAATTCGTTTGTAGAATATTTCATTTCATCACTATTTAAAAATCGAGAAGCGAATGCTATTGTTAACCAACTTTCCCCGTCTCATTGTTCTAATGTGGCTCCCAGACCACTGCGTGAAGCGTGTGTTTTTAATTTTGACATCCTTTTTATATCGAAATGGTTGTTCTCTATAATGTTAATAATCTGTTTCTTTAATTCTTCGAAAGCCTTCGTGTGATCTTCGTTCCATTGGTGAACTGATTTTTGTAACTAAAAGTGGGTGTAACGGAGAACTTAGGGTTGACAGGATTGGGACGAAATTCATATTTTCGTTGATCGAGCCGAATAATGACCTTAATTCAGATATGATTTTGGGGTTTGGAAGGCTTTTTATAGGATCTAATTTTACCACCAATGGTTTCAACCCCGAGTTTGATGTCATGAATCCCAGCCACTCTATTTCTTTTTGGAAAAATGCACATTTCTCCCATTTAACTGCCATGTTCTTGTTGTCCAAGATATTTAAGATTTTTGCTAGTATCGCTTTGTGTTCTTTTAACAATCCTTTTGAGGCTATTAAATATCGTCGATATATTAGTTTGTAAAAGGTATATATTTCAGTAATGAATCCATCACCCTTTAGAATTCGGTTGGCATGTCACCTAGCTCGTAAAACCCCGTTAAAAATCTATAAGTCCCGGTGGTTTCACCACCTACGATACTAAAATTACATTGTTTGCTGGTGTCTGTGCATAATTGTAATTGAATGTACGCGTTTTTTAGGTCTAAATTGCTAAAGCAGACTTCCCCTGAATCTTTGTTAGAAAGTTGGAGAGCTATGTTGTCGATGAGTTCGTGTATGTTTTGCATTTGATATTTGTTCTTAAATATCTGGTCATTTAGGAGTTTCGAATCTAAAGCCAACTTGATGCTATCGTCTTTTTTTCTTGTTATCACTATTGGACTAATAAAGCAGTCTTCATCACTTTTGCTTGGTTTCACAAAATGCCATTCCTTTTCCATTATATTTAATTCCATCTTTACACTATCTAATAAATGCAGAGGAACTCTTCTGCCTTTGGTGTTTTGATAGGTTTGAACGGGGAGTGGAAATGAGTGATTTTTCTGTCCAATGGTTTTTTCCCTACTCTGTTAATTAATCTTTTGAATTTATGGTACAAGTTAAGGATTGTGTCTGAATGATTGTTTGACTTACACGAATCTGGAAAGGTTACGTTCTTGACGGGTAGTAGTGGTTGTCGTTGAGCTATTTCGATTCCGATTCGTGGTAAACTGTCGTTTTCTAAAATGTTCCTCTCGTGTCCAGTGGTGATAAAAAATGGAGTTTCTTCCGTGATCCATCCATTGGATTGTATTCTAACTACAATTTTTCCGATGATGTTGATTGTATCGTTAGTAAAACCGCAGTAACATTCACGAGTTTTCTTGTCTACTTGGTGCATTTTCAAATGTGGTTTTCTCAATTTCAGTTCATGTAGGACTTTTTGTTCAATAAAGTTTACTGGACTCGCCGAGTCTACTGGAATGTTCAGGTTAACTATTGCGTCATCTCCCAGTCCAATGTTAACCAATTTCTTTGTTTCCATTTCATTGGTGTCATAGATGGTTCTGATGTTAAGAACGGAACAATCGTCGTTGTCACTGATCCGCTCTTCTGTCCAAGCGTTAATCACGCCACAAAAGTTTTCTTCAATTCTTGCTTGTGGGTCTTCTAGGGAGTATGGAAAATTCTGACTATTTACAACTTCTTCTACAGTATTTACAGCGGGTTTTCTTCCTTTCGATTTACACAGTCTTCCAAAATGTCCTTCATATTTACAAATGTTACAGATTATTTCCTTCTTTGCCGGACACACATTCAGGTGACCGTTGGTAAACGCATTCCCACATTTTATACAAGTATTAGATCTTTTTATGTTCAAATTTGGTTCCTTTTTTACATTATTAAAATTTTTGTACACTCTGCCGCTACTTCCTGTCGTGTTGAATGATCTAGTCATGTTTGTTAGTTTAAGATGGTTTTAGTAGCCTTTTTCGTCAATGATGGCTTGGTTGAGTGCATCCACTGGATTAAGAGTTTCCGAGAGTAATCTTCGTTGTAAATCACAGTTTTTCATGTTAAAAATAAATACATCTCTTATCCACTCCTGCTCGGCGTTGATTCCAACTTCACCTGATCTTGCTAAGTCTGATAGTGCGCCCCAAAATTGTTCATAGGATTGACTGTCCTTCTGTTTTCTGCTTAGCAATTTGTATCGTTCAAGCGTAACATTTGTCGGTTTAATAAAAGCTGTTTCCTGTAGATCGAAAAATTCTTTGAAGGAGATTCCTAGGACTTTAACTCTTGGGTGTTTTGAGCAAAAACTCTCTTTCCTTCCGCTCCTAGGGCCAAATATAAGATTGATCTTACTTTTTTTATCGGCCTCGTATCTCCTCATACCTCCGAATTGACGTTTCTCTTCTGCTATTCTTTTGTCCTCTGCGTGTTCGTAGACTCGCAAGGTCTCTTTATTTCTGTCTTCCCTGGCTTTCCTCTTTGGTTCATTTTCTGACTACTGGGCGCCTTCTAGGATAGGGATCGTAGTCTCCAGTTCCAATGGCTCCTTTAGATTATCTATATCTAAATTCTCTTTAGCGATGATAGCCAGATGAAATTGGTCTATCCAGTTGGTTTATTGGGTGGGTGGTTCTATCGTGTGATTTGGCCAAAAGGCGGGAATTCCCCGCATATTCGAATCAGTTGATGACTGCGCCATAATAAAATTGTGCAAATACCACTGGTAACTATTCTAAGTAAACTAAGTTAAAAAGGAATAAAATAAGGTATTGAATTAAAACTGACCGATGTCTTAAAAGAGCAACTAGTGACGCGAAGTCCACTGGTCTTCGAAGAGTAAACGTTAACTGGTACATAATTAACACATAGTGGTCAAGGTTAAAACATACTAAAATACTAAATCACAACAGTACCTTTCTTAAAATTTGTATATATTGGCGCCGAATGCGCCTTTAGAACAATTTTAGGGCCTAAATTGGATAGCCTAAATTGGATGCCGTAATTTAGTATTAAAGGGGGACCCTTTGGGTAATAAAGGGTTGAAACTAGTCGCTGAGGAAGGGTAGGGGGAAAGTATATTTAAAAGTCTATTGCTTGGCTCGGAAAAAAATGAAGTCCTTGGCTTCGACTTTTTGAGCCATTTTTTTCTTCTCTGAAAATTATTTCATAGCGAAATTTTTTCATTTAAGTGTGTTGGCTTTTTGGTTATTTTGATGCTGTTTTCAAATATTCCAGGTAAAAATCGAGGTGCTACGCATTGTTTGAAGCAAGTTTTGAACCTTTTCATCTGTTTTTGACCGAATTGCGCTCAAAATGTTTGCTTCAGAATGAGTGACTTGAACCTTTTTGAGTGTTGCTTTTGTAATGCTGGTTCACATTTTGAACTTTTGTTACCGGAGAACTGAGCGAAACTTTTTTTTAGTTTGCTCTGTGCGGGGGAGATCTAGCTGCAACGTCATCAGACCAGACTTTTACTTCAGACGGGTACCCTTCCACCATGTACAAGAACGACCTAGACTGTGTCTGGCAGATTTCCACAACCAGTAAGCAGTTTAATTTACTAGCCGGGCAGAGTTGTTTGGTTTATGTGTATAATAAATTGATCTATAAGGTAATGTTTTATTCATGACAAAATCGTTGTATAAAAGTCACTGTTTCATTCATTTCTCGAGCTGTATTTTAATCTGATTAGCACACTTTGAGATCGGTGTGTTTCTCAACACAAGAAAATCTTATGAGATATATATTTTTCCGAGTCTTCTTTGAGGTAAAGGCTGTTGTCGAATTAAAGAAGTGGTGCCAGAACAAAGGAAAGGTTTCCCTTTTTCATAATTCAGTTATACATCTTCTGAATGAATCAGAAAAATGGTTATTTTTCAAATATAATATGACTAAAAGTTGACAGGGTCTCTGCCACTAATTTTCTGAGATTTGAAAAACCAGGTCGCGGGCATTTCTGTAAGTTAAGCTCATCAGAAGCAAAAGAATGTTGAGGAGCCTTTAAAAATTGGATCAAACCGTACAATCCCCCCCCCCCCCCCCAAATCCATTAAGGGGGGAGAAAATATGGATTTTTCATGAGCTAACTTTAAGTATATAGCATAGATTTGTTCAAAATTAACCGTATTACTAAAAAAAACTTGAACTAAAACAATAATTTGTGTAATTTACAGCATACAAATGCAATCAAATTTTAAAAATGTGAAAAACAATTTTTGTGGGCGTTTTATACAGAACTGTTTATTTCACAGAAATATTTAATTATACAACATTTTTTTATACAGAATTATTTTTCTTTTTCATACATGCTTGGGGAGGGCATTCTACGGTAGCTCACTTAGGGGGGGGGGGGGGTTGAGATTTGCGGTTGATCAAAAAAAAATTTAAGGTTGATCGATGTCATAAAGGAAAATGGATGTCATAAAATAATACCCAAACGGGGACCCTCTACTTGGTCAGGATGAACGAGCAAGCCAACGGGTCACCCCTAAATCCGCCACTGATTGTTATGTTTTTTTTTGCGGTTTCAGAGTTTTCAACCGTGAAATTGCCTTTGCTGCCCGCACCGAGCGTCCATGGATTCTAATCGATTCTAATGGGTTCCCGAGACAAAAATAATCCATTATAATCCATTACCGATGTAAAATTCAGACCACGAAATCGATTATATTTTTTATTGCCATTATAATCGTTTTTTTTTTGAAAAAAAAATTATACATTAGAACCCATTATAATCGATTATAATCCATTGTTTTTGGCACTGAAATCGATTATTTTTGCCAAGATAGTCCATTATAATCTATTTTTTTTTAAAATGAAAATCCCTTATAATCCATTATAACCGATTTTAATCCATTTCATTTTTAGAACTAAATTCGATTATTATTGCACAAATTTTGCTAATTTTGCGAGAAATTTGCAATATGTATGCCATGTCTTTTACTAATTGCCATGTCTCAAAGTCATCCCTCGCCCCTCAAGCTTTTTTGCCTCCCCCCCAACTAAAGGGGTGGGGTAAACGGGGGAAAGCTGGGGGTGTAAACTGGGGGGGGGGTAAGGTGGTGGGGACGGGGTGGTAAACTGGGGGGGGGGGGGTTAAATTGGGGGTAAATGGGGGGGGGGGGGGGTTAAATTGGGGTAAATGGGGGGGGGGGGGGTTGATTATGATCCATGGGCGCTCGGGCCCTCCCTTTTGTATCTACTAAAAAATGGCAACCCCTATAAATTAAAGCAGTAAATTAACACTAGAGCTTTGTAAATAAAATTCGAACTTTGCTGCAATCTGATTGGTCGAAAATTTGACAACTTAATCTACTTAATAGTTCCACCCCCTTTCTTGAAAGGGGGGCAGTTGTTAAGTAGATACGGCTCTTCTCCAGTTTCCCACCCTCCTCGTAAAATTACAAAATGAAACTGTTCGAAAATTGTTCACACGGCTACTTGCATGCAGGAAACGTTGTAAAAATTTGTTCAACTGTTCACGCTGTTATTTTTATTGCAGTTTCTTACATGAAAAATCATATTAAATAGATTTTAATCAAATGAATTTCAGAAAAAAACCAAAGAAGGGTGCTGAAAAAGAGCCGTAGATCCAAATGGTTTGTTTTGCAGAAGAGCAGATTTGATTATCTTACTATTTGCAAAGTTTACTAGCCCCCTCCTCTCAAAGAGAAATTTTTTAAAAACTGTCGCTCTAAAGCATCTGGAAATTTGATTTTTGAGGAAAGTGAAAAGTTTCAGAAAACATTTTATCAGGGGCAATTGTTTGGGTAGGACTTTTGAGAAACGAAGGCCTTGGTCCCTTTTGATAATCATATCGTCCAATTTTTGTTTCTTAACGTCCTCATCAAAAAGTTTGGCCTGAAAAATTATGGCTTCTTAGTGACATTCGCCGTAATTTTTTTGATTTGGGTTTTCTACAAAAGACTCTGATTGTAATTTCCTGACCTTTTTGCGGGCTGGAGATGTTCTTTGACATGGCCCAGCAAAACCGCAATTTAATTAACTCCTGGTTTTCTGCTTTTCAAATTTGGGACTCTCTGAGGTGAGCAGAGTTCTCCGAGTCCCCCCAGTCCTCGAATCTTCGAATTTATCGACAACTTAGAATTCGTCATTGTTTTCGTTGAAACAAGCGACAACGAAATTTTGTTTTGATCACATATGGGTCAGGGCAACTAAGTGTATACAAGCGAACGGTTGTCATTTATGGCTGCATGTTTGATGTATGTGCAAATAATACAAAAACTGGCCGATGAGGATTTTAACATTAAGCTTTGTTCTTATATAATATAGAAAAGATCGTTATTGTTCGGACCGACTTTCGTAACAAAAGTAACTGAATATTTTTGATCGGGTGGATTTTTTTCTTCAGACAAGTTTCGACTTTTTAACTTGCAATTTTGATGAATTTTTTTATTATTCGAAAGGTATTGTTGAGCTGAACATAAATTTGAAAAGATATTTTACGTGTGATCATTTTGTGTAAACTTATGGGGGTTTAAAAATTGCCACTTTGGCCAATTTGGGACAATTAACGCGCGATATATCGGCCAATTTGGGACAATTAACGCGCGATATATGTAGAACAGCCTCTAGGCCGCATTCCGATCTTAGTGCAATGGAGTTTTTATCTTATCTTTGCAAACTGCCCTATCTGCATTTGTTTTCTCTTATCATTTTTTCCAGTTTTTTTCCCCAGTTTTTTTCTCTCTTCAAACCGCTTTTTTATGTGAACAAACTAACAATTGTGAACAGATTTTTCCTTCTAACCTACATCGTAACATCACGCGTTTAGCCAATTTACTATGTACTACAACTAGAGAAAAAGAAAATTTGAAAGGTAGAGTAGGGGGAAGGAAAAAAACCGAAAGTTTAAGATAGCGAAAATTTCCTACAAATTTTATCAGAATTCTTAAGAAAGGGGAATTTTTCGTAGGATGGTTGGCTTTTTTCCACTTTCCCATAGTTAAATTTTTGTTTAGTTGCATTACGTCAGATTATGGCTAAACGCGTAATGTTACGATGCAAGGTATGAAGATCAAATCTGATCACAATAATTTGTTTGTTCACCATGCAATATTTCATTATATTATGACATTCCCCGCAATCCTCGAATCCTTGAATTTCTGGACTGCTTAGAATCCGTCATTGTTTTTGTCGAAACCCGCGACAACAAAATTTTTTTGATCAGATATGGGTCAGTGCAACTAAGTGTATATAGGAGAACGGTGGTCATTTTTGGCTACATGTTTAATGTATGTGCAAAAAATACAAAAGCTGGCCGATGCGGATTTTAACATTAAGCTTTTGTCCTTGTTTTATTTAGAAAAGATCGTTATTTAATTGCCGATTTAAAAAAATTCCTCTGAATTGCCCTGTAGAATAGCCACTTCTCCGCATCGCATTCTTAGTAGCCGCACACCGGATTTTGTAAATTTGCAAAATGCCCAGTTCGCGTTGTTATCTTTCTCTCATTTTGGTTTTTTTTCCAGTTTTTTTTTCTGCTAAACACCCTTTCTTTTATGCGGTACAGCACCCAGTCCCAAGTTTCCCACCCCATCACTGGATCTACTTCATAATTTCCCCCTTTCAAGAAGGGGGACATTGTTAAGTAGATTAAGTTGGTATATTTTCTACCAACTCAAAACTTTAAAAATTTACATAGAAAACTCTATCGCTAATTTGATGTTTTATTCAGAGGTTGCTCCTCTTCTCACTTCTGGTTGCCAAATGTTTTCAAAGGGTCCCCTTTTTTGCATAATTTTACGAGATCGAGTTTTGGCTGACTTTCTAAAAGCGCCTTTGGCACCAACATAATTGTCTAAATAAAGAATGGTGCTGATGATGATGATGATAACTAAATTTGAGGGGAAACGCGCCGAAAAAGTTTTTTGGTCAAATATTTTTCGAAAATTCTCAAAAAGTCATTTTTTGCCGTTTTTTTCCAAAGTTGCCTGCGGCGCAGAAAATTTTTCAACAAAATGGGTCTTAATAAAATTTTTGGAGACCTCGGAACAACCGCCCTAGAAAATTTTCTGCGCACGCCACTGACTGGGACAGGGGGTATTGTTAGATAGGTCCCCTACATTTCCCTAAAAATAATAAGAACGAGTCAACAATAACTTTGTATTTACTTCAGCTGGGGGAGAGATCATCGAGTTGTCCATTGACTCTTCGTTTGATATTGAAGCGGACGGCAGTGGGACATGTCCTTATGACTTCCTCATGTTCCACGACGGCAACAGCCAGATTGATGAGGTCATTCGTGTGGATGGGCGGAATAAACTCTGCGGAAGCGTAGCCCCAACTGCACCCATTCGGTCTACAGGCAAGCATGCACAATTAAATGCTACTCATTTATATGTTTTGTACTCTCTGTTATACGGCCCCAATAACCATTTTACCAAATTAGGCTCTGTTTTTAATAATATCCAATTTTTCTTTGGCCTGAATTAATTTCAACCAGATTTGAGAGTTTTCATCCAATTTTTCAATTTTGGGACGTATAAACACCCGGATTGACCGAAAATTGCTATCTTAGAACTTTCTTATAAGAGTCTTACAACTCTAAAAATGTTACAAGATAAGGACTTTTTCTTATGAGAAAGTTTTAAGATACTGACTTTTCTTATAAGTAGGTTGTACGTGAGAAACTTTCCCTACAAATTTTTTTTGAAACTTTTTTTGCATGTTTATTTTTTTAAATAAAAGTTCTCCACTTTCGCACAAAACAATAACGGAAACTCGTAGGCAAACGACTCTTTTACCTACATGAATTTACTGAAAAATCCACTAACTGTACACAATACATAATTAGAAATTTTGTCGACAGATACATGAACCCCGCATACAACAAGTCCGCAGCTAAATGAATTGATTCGTCAAAATTGATAAAAGTATGCAAATACCACTGCTAATCTAATCTATCTAATCTCAGTTAAAAAAATAAAATAGAGGTATTGAATTAAAACTGACCGATGTCTTCAAAGAACAACTAGTGACGCGAAGTCCACGGGACTTCGAACGGTTAACATGGACCGGTATGTAATTATCTAATAGAGGTCAAGGTCACTACTTACTAATAGTACATAAATATATCTGCACTTTCACTGGGTAGCCAATATCACACATATACTCCACTCTCCCCTCACTCCACGAGGGACAAAGTTTGAAACAAAAATATCAACGTTTAGCACCAATGGAATTTACAGAGAATATACAAATTATCATGGAGATGAATATGGGATAATTTTTACAGGCTACCTACAAAATGATACCGATATATACAACGAATAGACAATTATGGAAATGTTATATACAATTGCGGTTATGTATCATACAAACAAATTGAACAAACTAAACTAACTAGGTAACTAAGTAAAATATGTTAATTTAAGAACTAGTCTACAAATTCACTAAAACTAAGAAATTGTAAATAAAATCAAATTTGAAATGAAGTTAATAACCAATGGTAGAAATCAACGGTATCTCAAGTTCATAAAAATAAGAGAGTGTGTGAGTTATAGGAAGTGGCATTAAATGTATCATGGAAATTGTCGGCCTCTTTTCATACTTCCGTTTCTATGATCGACGATATATCGCTCCCCTCGTCATCTTGGTTGTCTAGTACGTCTTCTACTAATAGAGATTATATGACTGCGATATTGGGGATTATTGAGGAAATGTCGTTTCAGCCACTAACGTTGGTTTGGGTAGTAAATCCTCTAGTGGTGTCAAGTAGGCCGATGGGGATTCTAGTGAATATGAGGTCTGTTCTTTTCTAGTCGCCGAGAAGGTTATGAGCGGTTCCTCGTCCGAGTCCAGTATATCCGTGGTTGCTGCTCCTGGTGCCATCTGCATGATGAACCGCCTCTCTCCTTAAAATTTGGGGGGCCCGGATTTCTTCTGGGGCGAGGCACGCTACACCTAGGGACTTCTACTGATGGAACCTCTGTAGTTTTCTCCGGGGAGCTCTTGATTCTTATTGGTTTGTTGCTGGTGCCCGCGGTTGATGCATTGGAAGTAAGTGTTGGGGTTTCATTTGCTATAAATCGTCCTGACTGATCTAAAGCACTATCACTACCAAAAGATTGAGAGTTAAGTACATTCTCCGAGTCGGTTCCCAAATAATCCTCTAAAACATTATCCCAAGGGTCTAAGTCTAGAGAAGAGTTGATATCCGAGTAAGCGAAACGTGAACCTTTAACGCTTGGGGCTTTAGTTTTACTCCTTTTTGTGCCATTAGCTCTGGTTGGTAAGTATGTTGATGATGGGCCAGTTTCATTCGTGTCTCTTCTCCACGATGGCGAAATTCTTTTTCGTTTCCCTGCTAAATCATAAATACTAACTATCGAATTCGGGATTGAACGAAATTTTCTAGGAGCCAATAGTTGAGTTTTCTTGAAAGCTAGGTCCAGTTTTTTAAGTACATGACCGTTATCAAGGGTTAATCAATGTGTAGTATCAGACAGCGTTTTCGGCCAAGGGGTATAAAATACGGTTCGCCTTCCCGTCTGTTAACCGTCTTCCTAAACCAAATAACTTCTCGACTGAAGGGATTGGATAGAGGTGCTCTTTGGAGATCTTGATCTGTTTCATCCGTCGGGTCGCTCTCGTATCCCCTCTTGTCTTGTATTGTGTTTTCCAAGTAGCCGTCCTCGATGTTGTCAGTCGTTCTCCAGTCCTGTGCTCTATCTCTTGACATAGTTCACTTCCCTTTATCTAAGTGTGCGAAACCAGTGATTTCAAGAATGTATTAGGCGATCTATTAAAACGTTTAGAAAAAGATGAGCATCTAATGGATGATTGTTTCGTTGAACGAATATTCCAAATGATTTTATCAAGTGCCGCGTTTAACGTTGGTTTAGGTTCGTTAAACGATATTGCCCCTAAGTTTTGCTTCAATTGAATAAATGAGGCGTTCTACGACTCCATTGGATGTAAGATCTCCGACTGTACATAAAATAAGGTTAATATTGTTCTTCTCACAGAAGTTTTAAAACCGTTCCAAATAAAGCATGACCCTTGGTCCGCTCTAATAGACTTCGGGCACCCATGTATATGACAGTAGTCCGACATAAAGGATAAAAACGAGGAAGCTTCGGCTGACGGAAATTCAGAGAAACGATCTATGCATAACAAAAGATTTTTTGAATTACCCCATTTTTTTTCCAATGGACAGCAAAGTCCAGGTCTAATTCTTCGTTTGGTTCTGATAGGATCGGTACTTTCTCGGTATTGTTTGTCCCCAAAATAACTTTTAGGTTCCTACCCGCCTTTATACACTGATTGCAGTTTTTCCTGTGGCAGTAAATCTCTCTATACAAGTGTGGCCACCATATGTTTTTCGCTAGAGATTTCATTCCAAACTGTCCTGGGTGTGTTTCGTGAAGTAATGACATGAATGGAGATCTTAGGGCTGCTGGCACTTTTAGTTTGTTGTCGTTAAACAGTAGTCCTTCCTTCACGTGGATGTCCCGTTGGAAGGTCTTCATGTAAGCTCCAAATCTATCCAGTGGTCTGCCCTCTTCCACCGCCTTCATCACGTCTTTGAGTATTTTTTCCTCGTCTGTTATTAATTTGATTAATTTGTTCGAGAAGTGTTCCGTAAAAACTAATGGGATGGCGGGTAATTTCAATTCTCAAAGGAGTTTTTTGTGTATTTCCGACATAGTGTCGTTAGCAAACTTTAATGTAATTCCTTGAATATCTGCCCGAAGGGAAATTTTTGAAGTTTTTACTGACGAAAAGAATTCTGAAATTGTATATTTGTCTTCATGTTTTAGGAATGAGCCAATTTATAAAAAAGAATGTGATAAAAAGAAGTAAAAAGATTTTTTTGAAAGAGGAAATTGATTGAAGTTAAATTTAGAAAGGTTTAATGGAATACAACCGCTTGTGCAAGACTCTGCGCGCGAAAGATTACAATAACAAGTTCGTTTTGCGTCCGTGACGTAATTAAGAACATTCGCGGAGAACGACTGTTGGATGTGTAATGCTAATTCTTTGTCTCCGCCCTTTGGATTTTTGTAATCCAAGTCAGTAACAGTATTTACATCCACTGGATTGTACAGTTCGTTCTTTTTACAATTCTTCTTTTTACAATCACTAATTATTGGTAAAGTTTTCTAAAGTCTTGTTCACCGTTGCCACCATCAATTCGTTATCATAATTTGATGCTGGGAAGGCTTTTCCTGATGGTAATCTTGGCAATAAATCTGTGAATCCCATTTCTAACCCTGGGATCCTGGGATGTCTGATTTCAAAATTAAACGGTAAAAGTCGAAGTTGAATTTTTGTTGTCTCCAAAATAGTTTTGAACCCCTTATTACCTATAAGTAGGAGATTTGTAGAAATTGATTTCTATCTGTATTTACGGTATAGACACAAATTCAAAATGTTTCAGGCGAGTTTTTTGAGTTTTGGTGATCTTAGAACTTTTTATCACAAAGTTGGGCTCTTTTCCACTCCCCCAACTATTGATTTCAATTTTCAAAACTTGCATTAAATTAGTCACAATGCAATGAAATTTGGCGTGGTGAACAAACTAACAATTGTGAAAGATTTTCCCACATACCTTAGATCGGAACATGACGCATTTAGCCTTATTATCATGTACAACAACTAGAAAAAGAGTTGAAAAGTTAAAATAGTTTTTCAAAACTGAAAATCAAATGTGGGGGAAAGTGAAAAAAAGCCGGACGGTCAACCCGGGCAAACAAGACTTCTCTTATCAGGGCAAAGCCCTGAATGTTTCGACTGCCTTTAATTGGTCTTGAATAGTTTTTGGTAGAAAAAAGATTTAGCAAAGCTATGATTTTTGGGCTGATTATATCAAAAATTAAGTGTTCAATTGAGTCCTTATGTAGTTAATAAAACCTGGGGCGGATCTAGGATTTTCTTGAGCTGCAGCGGCGGATTTTCAAAACATTTTCGAAAAGTTTGTCAAACAAAACTATAGCCTGAGCAATGTTTAAAGGATCTTGAAAGACAATTGTGATGGCACGTTGAATTTTAAGCTATAAACTGTGGATGTTATGATCAATTAAAAAAAGTTAAAATCTAACAACTTTCTGACTTATTAACCGAGATATCTCTTATCAAATTACGCTTTCAATTCGATCTTCTTGCGTTTTTTTTAGATTAGAGCAACGAAATTTTCTGAAATTACTAGTCAACAAAAAATAACGAACTGCCATAAACTTCGGCACTTAAAAGCAGAATTCAATGTCATAAAATACACAAAAGGTGAAAAAATTATTGTATCAATTTTAAATCAGCGCCTGAAAAAGGTGTGACCTTTGTTTCGTTCAGCCTATCAGCCAGCTTGACTTTTTTCACACTCTGTTCTTTGTTCACCAGGAAATTCAAAAGTCATAGCCTTGGTTTTGCTCGCCAATAAATCTAGCGAGAACAGCTGCTTTTGTATTGTAAAAGGAGAAAGATTTTTGGCTGGAAAATTGGAATTCTTGTGTTGTTTGCCAGGATAATTGTTAATCAAAAGTACATCTCTTTTTTTCTGCAGAAATAAACGATGATCAAAACTGTAGTAGAGACGATTTCGATTATATGGGGAGCCACTTCAGTTCACCTTAGCAAAAATGAATGGAGCAATTTTGTTTGCAGGTGTCAAAATGCTTGTTAGATTCTTCAGCGACTACACTGCACGTAGAATGGGGTTCCGGATAACCTACAAATCAGCTCCACCGCCGACCGCAGCAAGGGTCAAGAGGGAGGCGGAAGAAGCTGTTATTAAGATCAACAGACGTGGTCTAGATATGAACATGGCGCCCGCGTACACTCGGAATAGAAGGGATATTCAATCGATGCTGAGGGTTCGAAGGTCAGAATCCGGAAGTAGTTCCGACTCTTCGTCGTCATATTCAGGATCCTCTGGACCCTCATCATCTTCCAATTATTACGGCAGCGATGGTGGCCTGACTTATAATTCGAACTTCTGGTCCAATTACTATTCGTGGTACAATAATTTCGACCCCTACTCGGCCTTTGACGAAAACATGGCTGAATACGACTGGCGCCAAGCGTATGACGACTCGACGGCCCTCGACTATTCAGATCTCAGACCATTTGCCCGTTTTCCTCTTGAGGAACTGAATTATTTTGGAACCCAGGCCAATGATTTCATTGCCCAGTGTACTTACGATGGTCGCAACTGTGATCCTAGCCAGTTTAAACAGTACCCAAACCCAAAGTTTGGAAACTGTTTCATTTTTAATTCGATTTATGATACGAACATGCAGAATGGAATCTACTCCGAAGTGAGAAATACTTCCAAGACTGGCAAAGAAAACGGACTGAAACTGACTTTGTTTCTGGACAAGGAAGAATACATCGGCGTGTTGAGCCAGAGTTCTGCTGCCCAGGTGATAAAACATCTTTTTAAATGTCAAGATAGTCCGTGATGTATTGTAACAAATAACCTTCTCTCAACTGCTTTATTGCTTCGACAATGCTTAAATAAGTATGAAAGAACGAGTGGTTTTCCAATTGTTAGTTTGTGTATTCAATGTTTCAATTTTTAAAAGCCTTTGTAGTAGTTAGAACATAGTTGAAAGATGCCCGAGGGCGGCTCTTTTGCCGGAGGCCATCTTCAACTATGTTTTAACTGTTGAAGAGTATGTTTTTGCTCTTTCTGTTTGTTTTGGAGGACAGAGACGAATATTTTGTAAAATTGAGAGTACAGTTTTGGGGGTTATTAATCACAACTGGTACTCGTACTCAGAATCCATGTTTTCTTCTATTCACTCTTTTTCAATTGTTATAACCGGGCTTCTTTTAAAAAAAGAGCCCGGAAAGTTGTGAAAGAGCCCGCAAAAGTGCGCGAAACTATGCAAATGATTTATTTTTTCATTCATGCGTTCTAATTTTTCCTTTTTCATTCATGCCTTGTCGTGAAAGAACATGTGTGAAAGAGCAATTACATACTCTTCAATTTGTTCGCGCTCTTTTTTTTGACTTCTTTATGCTATGACTACATAAGTTTTGGTGAAACAGACACTCGGTCCACAATTTCAAAATTCAGACAATTCAGAAAACATTGATAGAAAAAAATCTGTTATAGTTTAATTCGGAGAAATATCTACTTTTCTGTGATGCATTTCAGTTTGTCCCACATCCACTGAGGGATGGTCAGGAGGTCGAATCCCAAAGAGTTTAAAAAATTTCCGCCCAGCGACCTCTCCTGAATCCTCCTTTGCGCTGAGGTGACCAAGTTAATAATCCTCCAAAGCCGTTTAGTAGGTAACTAGGGTAATAACTTGATTCTGAGTTCGAATTTTCAGGCAATCTGTAGATTTATCTCGGGGAGTCGTCTCATGTAAGCACGTTGTCACTCTTTTTAACGGCCGCAGAGTATCTATCCTTTATACCGTTTAATAGCGGGGGACAATAAGAAACGATATTATCGACAATCCCAAAAGGGTTATGTGGTGGTCAGACTAAATCGGCCAATCAAAGGATTACGCAACTTCCCCCTTGGCTTATGCTCTTTTCAGTTCTCCTCATGTGCTTCTTACTAGATCAGCAAATCGTGGGCACAATTAGAAAATTGTCAATTGCAAAGGAAATAAAAGCATTTTACAATTCCCTTAAGGCGCTAACTACTATTTAACAACTTCTATGACAAAGCCCGTATTTGGTTCCGTTCAATTGATTCGTTATCTCTATCGTCAATCGCTTGACTCGATTCAAAACTCGCCAACTCCATTAGCAAAAATTGCTCAGACAACTAATTCAACCCCGTACTAAACTCGGGTTTCGACGCATTTCGCTCACACAACTAATTCTACCCGGTACTAAACATGGGTTCCAGCGCTACTCGCTCACTGAAATATTTCAACCCGGCACTTAACTCGTGTTCAAAACAACTAGAATTTTCTATAACAAATATGAGACACAACTAACCTTGCTTCAAGCAATAGCGTCCCCCACAAGACCAACTATTCTTCTCGGCTTGCTCAATCGTTCTCATTTAGTCCAAAAATTAACTATTTGGCTTACTCAAGAATTGTTCTGACGTTAAGAGGCTCTCCGGTACCTTCCAATTCCTTATCTTAGTTCCATCCAGATCCCATTAATACTTCACAAGTTATCTCAGTTCTAAAGTCCATCATCACTGCTACGGGGGTCTGGGTTTCCAATCTTAAGCTTCCCTCAACTAGATCTACAACATATTAACGTTTGAGCCGATACCGCCGCTAGTTTCCATGTTCTGATAGGTCCTTTCACTTTTTCGGGACCGTTATCACTTGCACCCCACAGGTCTGGGGGTCCTGTTTTCCTATACCCGGATCAAATAATCTGTAATACCGCTCCTCTGAGCTTCATAACACTAGCTTTTTTTATTCCGATTTGGGGTTGAGGGGTTCGGCGTTTTTGTCAAAAATTTTTCTCTGGCATAGAAGGGACGATATCTTCGAAGAATGGGCTATTTTGAACTCGAGCATTTTTTTTGCTACACTGCTTAACTTAATGACTAATCAACCTAACGCTCAGGTTACTATAGCATGTAAAAAAGTAGAATCACCAATTCTACACTCTTCCCTCCTAGTCCATCATTCTCCTGAATAATGCAAAAGGCAAAGTTTGTTACCGTTTTTTAACTGAGATAAATAACCAATCTAACACCTCAACCTCGACTCGTTTTTCAATATCTATCGACTCTTTTAAGACTTATTTTTTTCCGGTTCACTTTCACCTTCCCGTTCTTTGCTATACTATACCGCCTTGTACTACTCTCTAGGTATTGTTCTTAAAAAAACTCAGCTTACCTACACAATGTTATGTGTGTTGTGACGCAGTGACCTGCGGGCTTCAGTTTTCGAAGACTCTAACAAAATCAGTTCACCTATGTTAGCACCAAGGGTTTCTTCAAGGAGTGAAGCAACTAGGAGTCTAAGAAAGATTTTTTAAGGCGTTGTGAAATGCCTCCAACATTCTATTAAAACAGTCAATTATACTACCATGAATTTTACTCAATTTCTATCCGTCCAATTGGTGGAGATATCCGTCCAACTGGTGGAGGCGTTGTGAAATACTTCCAACATCCTATTAAAACAGTCAATTAGACTACCATGAGTTTCACTCAATTTCTATCCGTCCAACTGGTAGAGAAATTTTTAAAGCAACTATGAAAACCTCAGATGAGATTAGAAAGACGGAGGGGGACAATTAGTTTTAATTTTTACTCACTGCAATCCGGCAAAATCACCATTCCGACCTCTGACCTCAATTCCCCGACTCTTCTTCTTCCGGCATTTCCATCTGTCCACGAGGTGCTGTCTTCATCCGTCACTTGATCGTCGGGTGGATGCCAACACTGCTTGGGGACCTCGCATTCAGATTTAACCCAGCCCCGGTCAACCTCTGCTTCTCCGATTGACTCCACACTTTTCCATCGATCAAATAATTTGTAGAAGTATGCAGCCTTCTTTTCTCTAGACCCCTTTGCCTTCTGTCGTCGAATCTACCTCGTTCCTTGTCTCTTCGAAACCGTTCGACTAGCTCGGAAGAGCCTTTCAATATTCCTCTCACTGGCAATTTTCCGTGCCCGTCCCATACCTTCATAGCCATTCTATGATCCCACCTAATTTCCCTTGACTCCATCCCAGCTGTTGCTGCTCCCCCAGCCTCTCGTCATCTGAGCTTTGACCAATTTCACACGTTACTTGCTCTCCAGCCGAGGCATTGTCCACTCTACTCGGAGAACTAGCTGCCGCCTAGTCCTCTCCACCACTCGACTCCTCATCTTCAGTCCGCCCCAATAATCTCTCTCGTCGTTCTCCTTTTCGCTTGGAGCAATCCTTACGTCTCTTCTCTGCCGTCCACACCTCTTGAACATGCTCCATGCGTCGTATCTGTGTGATGATATAAATGCAATTTGGCGACTCAAAACTGGAGGAAAACGCGATGTCGTTCCGCTTCCGCGCATTGACATAATAACTTGTGTTATCTCCCCAACTGGAATACCGCCTATTGCATCAGCATTCTCCTCACTATGCTAATTGACTGATTTCTCATTGTGCATCATCTCTGCTGAGTAAATACGCTCATTTGAATATTTGTTGGGTTCACACACAATTACCAACATTGATTTCTCTCAATTTTCCTTGATTCCTTTCTTTACACTCAGATTTCTGTCGGTTGACTTCAAAACATTGGACATCGATTTGTTCCGCTGCGTCGAAATTTATCCCATCATTACCACCTTGCTTTTCTCCTCGCTCTCCCGCATTGGACTTACATCTTTACGAGCCAGAACTCGCACCCTCTTAGTAAACCATATACCACATAGATCGCTCTGCATTCCGGTCCGATGAAAGCCTGGATCTGCGTCGACATTTTCCCACTGTTCTCCATCCCATTTCGGACTCGAAGCATCGGTATTCCACGACAACTAAACCTAACCACAATTGAATGTTGCACTCCGAACCAGGTTTGAACATCTCAGTCTTCTTGGCAAAAACGAAACCTACATTCCGCTCTTATCAAACGAGTCCAATTGTTAGATCTACAACTATTCAATCGACAACCAAGACGTTTGTCCATCTCTGAAATTGTCCCAGCTGAAAGAGCGATTGACGCTTTGCCCGCTACAAACAAACGGACTCCTGTTTTCGTCTCAGGGATTTCCTCGGCCTGCCTCAAGGGACATTCCGATTCAATTGACCGGTAGGCTTTGCAGCTCAACAGAGTCCATTCGATGTCCTGACCCAATTTAACTTTGGCCGCCCTGCCGTTGAGATAACCATTCGTGAATGCGCGAAATGGCGACCAGTATTGGTCGTCCTGATCCACAGAAGACGATGCAACCATCCTTCTATCCGTGTCTGTTATTGCCATACATAAAAGTTCTTCTCCTTTGTAAGCGTTCATCTCCCTCTTCCTCCTCTTTCTCGGCTAGCTACAGATTGGATTGTCGATACTCCAACAAATTAAATTTTCTGGGGTCGCGAACCTGATTCCCATTTGAAGGGCACTGCAGAGTTCGGATCGGAATTCCCGAAAAGTTTCTGTACTTCATCATCTTGAAAGCTTCCCAGATCCTCGTTCATCCAACTCGTACTCAGGACCATATCCGCATCTGTGTCATAGCTCTGCACCACAAAGACTGGAATCGCTCTTCGCAAGGTACCCAACTTAAGCAGGATTGTAGTGCAGCCCAAAACATCGACGTCTCTGACATTTTCATCTGTTGTCCCAAGTAGCGTTCCACTAAAAAGGAGAATCGGTGGTCCCGGGTGCAGCGTCTCGAAGGCATCTAGTCGCAGATGGTTGCAGACCAGTTCGTCATCTAAATCTGTATCTATGGAAACCCCGTTTGCGAAACTATTCACAAACTTTCTACGATGTTTGTCCGAGCCTGTATTTCCATGTGCACTTTCCACATTCTCTTCTAAGGCTTTTACTTTACCCTTGCTGGGCGTGGAATTCGAAGACTCGGGTATTTCTTTCGTGGATGGTATTCCTTCTTTCGCTGTCTGTTAATCCCTAATCCGAAAATTCACTCTCAACAGCATCCCTAATAGTGCCGACCACTCTGTCCGCTGAGTCGTCCGTCAGATGCTGCTCTCCGCCTTCATGCCTGGATTATTTGTGGTAGCTGACTTCGCGTGGAAAACAAAATTTGAAAAAACTAAAACACACCCGAATACAAAGTTCCTCCCAATTTTCTTCCTCCCCAGTAGTTCCTCCCCAGTTTTGTCGGATCATTCTGCGCTACTTGCACAGTCACAGACAATTCTTGTTGTGTGATGGGAAAGCTCGAAGAATCGGGCAAACCAATACCAACTGCACATCAAAATTCTTTGTCATACTTTTATTTGCGTAATCGAAGGAACATAAAATTTGTTTTGTGCATGCGGAACAGAAAGATCGTTGAGTTAAAGTTATCTTTGCAATGAATTTAACATAAGATTAGAAAAATACAATGTACAACAATAAACGAAACAAAGTTTGATATTTTAGTTTTGCGCCTTTTGTTCGCTGCTCTCGCCCAGCAAAACTTCAAAACTTGTGTTGCATTGGTTCTTGACTGGCTTCTGTGATCACAACAACTGTCCTCAATACTCCTCTTGGACGTTCGAGGAGCCTTCCTTTCGTTTTTTTTTCTAGTTGTTCGAGGCTCAAGACCACGTCGGCTTCTATTTTTGTGGCTGCCACCACCACAACATCCAATCACTCCGTGAATGTCCCGATCAGCACATCCACTTCTGACTATCCCAAAATAACTACATCACTAACCTGGTCGTCCCACCACTCCTTGAGTTTGTAGTTGAACACTCCAAGTGGAGGAGAAGTTTCCAGAATCATGAAAGCAGAGATGTTCATCAAATGAACGCCAACCGTCTCATCTAGTTCCATACGGACTAGAAGGCTGTCCACAAACCCATCATTGAAGTGCTGCTCCTGATATACCTCCCACGACCCATCTCCCAATTATAGCAGCCCACAGTTGACTGTTCGAGCTTCATCGTCGTCTCGACTCCTATCACTGGCCATCGATAGCTTGGGTTGGGCCGTCTTCGGTTCGTTCACCTTCTTTCCGTTTTGCATAGTAATCTTCAGTTTTGCGCCAACTGTCTCTTTATCCAGTGCTATTGTTTCCTTATTTGGTAGTCTCTGAAACGTTAGTGGGACTGAACTCATAGATTTACTCTCGTGGCAGATCATTGACTTCCTCTCATTCACAAGTAGTTCGAAGCACTCCTCGAGTTCCCGAGCACTGAGGACCACATCGGAGTCAAGCTCGCTGTTGCTGACAACGATCAATGTGAACAATTCCTTGAAGCTTTTAATCATGGCTGTCGCCCTGATGTATCCAAGTGCGTTTTCTTTTGTTCTTTTCATTCTTAGGCTCCTATCAACTTTGCATTGAGTCTCCGGACAGGGGCACAATAACTGAGGCGCTCAAAAAATCATCGTGATATTGAATTGCAATTGGTTGTATTGTCAACCTGGATATTCGTTATATCGTCGCAGGCTTTGCCCCATACGAAAGCTCGCCGCTTATCCGCTCGTTCGGCTCTGGGTACAATTATTACTCCTTCGGGCTTTCTGCGATCATCAGAGTGGGCCATACTCTGCCACACCCTGCTTTCGTCCATAGGAGGGCCAATCTCTTTCATTAATGGCACCGAGCTACAACCCGCAAGAATACAGCGCCGTTGATAGTCCACTCTGATTTCCGATTTTCTTTTCAGCGCGCTGAGACTTATTGACATTGGCCTGAACAAGTTCTCAACAACAAAAACTGCTACTTTTTCATGTATGACAGCACCGTCTTGTCTGGGACCACCGTAGTGCCTCAGTTCTTTCCAAGGATGCATCATTTTGAACTCAACGTAATTGATTCAGTTCGAACTGCCCACAGCTCCCAGTAGAAACGCATCATCTATTTTTGCGTTGAAAAACCTTTTCTTTGCATCTTGATTGTCCTGATTCATTTCATTTTTCGTGGCTCAGTCAATTTGTCCAACACTCGTCCATGATGAATCCAAAGATCGTTTTTCGCTCGATAAAGAAAGCGCACCCAGGAGCCCCAATGTAGATTTGTATCGGGGAGTCGTCTCCTGTAAGCACGCTTTCACTCTTTTTAATGGCCGCAGAGTTTCTCCTCTTTGTTCTGTGTAATAGCGGGGGACACTAAAACACGATATTATTCACAATCTCGAACGGGTTATGTTGGTGGTCAGATTAAATCGGCCGATCAAAGTATTATGCATTTTACCCCTTGGTTTATGCATTTTTCATTTGTGCTTCGAGCTAGATAAGCAAATCGTCGGCACAAAAAAAATTCTCTGAAAGGCAATAAAAACAATTTACAAGGCCCTCAATAAGCTTACTACTATTTAACAACCTCTATAACGAAACCAGCATTTCGTTCCGTTCAATCGATTCGTTACATCTCTCATCAGCCCTCGGTTGACTCAATTCGAAGCTCGCCTGCTCCAACAGCGAAACTTGGTCACACAACTAATTCAACCCATTACTAAACTCGGGTTCCAGTGCTCCTAGCTCACACCCGGTAAAAAACTCGGGCTCCAGCGCAACTCGTTCACACAATTAATTCATTCCGGCACTAAATTCGGGTTCTAGCGCAGCTCACAGACTCAAGTATTTCAACTCAACACTAAACTCGGGTCAAATCAGCTAGACTAATTCCAATCAACTGTGAGACACAACTAGCCTCGCTTCAAGCTTTAGCGTCCTCCACGGACCAACAATTCTTCTCGGCTTGCTCAACCGTTCTCTCTTAACCCGAGAACCAAATATTCGGCTCACTACCAATAAATGTTTGTACTCTTAGAAGCTCTCCGGTACCCTCCAATTTCTTATCTTTATTTGCACTTAGGTTTTTTTAAGTCACGCCATTCCTATCAGTCCTGACTTCCGCTCAAATCACCCGTCTACACAAATGTTACGAGTATATCCCTGCCCCTGTCAACTCTGCCAAGTGCCTTGTTTGGTTTCTTTTTTGAATCTTCTCACGCTTTTTAGAGACCCGGTATGCGGTAGGTGTCACAGTTTGACCAAGCAAACAAAATTCATAGGATTTTAGTCAACTAATTCCTGACTTCAGTGTTTTCAGTTCTTGAGTTCAACTCAACCTCCAAACCATGCTAATGTTACTCAGTGACTCTCCCAAGGTCTTTATTTTAATTAACCCGTTAGTATTCCGACCCTCCAAAGGCAGGGGAGACCCTTTTCACGGGTAGCTAATTCATTTCAGGCGTTCAAAATTTCCATCTGTACTCTGTTCCAATCCCTACCTTCTAGCTATCAGCAGAACCTAGTTCGTTTATCAGGGGGTCAAATTCAGCCAAAAAGTCACCTCCAGGGATCCAAGTAAACTCACCGTCCGTTCATACTATTTAGGAGACTAAATTTTCATGAAGCGGTCCTTTTTCTATCAGTTTCTTCTGGGGCTACTTTTCTTTGGCCTAAATGAAATCCTATTAACAGATCATTTGCCAAGCTAAATTGAACCAAATATTTTCAAAGTCAATTTTAAATTCACTTTTACAATGTTAAAGCTATATCGCTATCATCTGCTCTAGTTCCCAATATATAAATTTCCTCCCAGTTATTAGAAAGATGACCGGTTCCTTCTCGAAGGGTTAAGTTGGGGAATACATCAGTTTCCGATATTAATCTCCGGGTTTTCTTTAAAACTTTGAAGTCATAATGCCCCAAGGTCAACTTAAGGTCACCCAGGGATCACCCGGGGTCAAACTTCCATATTTGGGTTCAGAACCTTATGGGGGTCCTAACTACCAAGTTTAATTCTTATCCCTTTGATAGTTCACAAGTTATCTCAGTTCTAAAGTCCATTATCTCTATTACAGGAAAAAAAACTATCAACACCGGAAAGAGTCGCCGGAGGGGTTTCACTCACCAGATTTGTTTTCGGGGTTCGCGTTTTATGTCTATGGCCGTATTAAAATCATTATGCCACCGCTCATTAATTTGCGTAAATTGCCTATTTTCGGTCTAAGGGGGTGTTTTTTTTTTCAAGTGTTTTTAGCTTCCCAACCAAACGTTGGAAAAATTTAAAAAAAACACAATATGTATCTCCAAGTTTCAACTCCCTGCGTTCATTAAGGGCCGAGAAACGACTTACTGAAGTTAGGGGTGGTTTTGTTTGTTTAGGGAATTAAACCAGAAGTGAGGGTTCAAGGGTTCTGGGTTTCCAATCTTAAGCTTCCCTCAACTGGATCTACAACATATTAAAGTTCGATCCGATACCGCCGCTAGTTTCTATGTTCTGATAGGGTTTTTACTTTTCCGGGACCGTTATCACTTGCCCCCCAAGGGTGTGTGGGGGGGGGGTCCCGTTTTTCGTATACCCGGATCTAATAATATTAATACCGATCCTCTGAGTTTCATAACACTAGCTTTTTGATTCCGATTTGGGGGTGAGGGGTTCGCCGATTTTGTCAAAAGTTTTTTTCTGGCATAGAAGGGACGATATCTTCGAAGAATGAGCTTTTTTGAACTCGAGAATTTGTTTGCTGTACTACTTAACTTAATGACTAATCAACCTAACGCTCAGGTTACTCATCAATCTAACGATCAGGACTAATCAACCTAACGCTCAGGACTAATCAACCTAACGCTCAGCATGTAAAAAAGTAGAATCTCCAGTTCTACACAATCATAATAGAACTGTTTACATTCAGCTCTTAGCGAACTTAATTTAAATTGAACGCTGTGGTGGAAGATCTTAATTTGGTCTATCTGAGGAGGGGGGGGGGGGAAGGGCTAATATTTTGATCCTGTTGAGGCATAGACTTTTGGTCAAAATGCACCTAAACTTTCTCCTAATTTTTCTCCTACTTAAAATGATCAAAATTCGACTTTGAATTAATTTTTATGCTATTTGATTTAGTAGTCTCTCAATTTTACAAAAGTATATGAAAGGTTACCAATCATAAAAGACTCAAATCATTCAAAAACATTCTTATTGATAATTATATTTTTGAAATACTATATCTTCGAAAAGTTTCAGAAATTGTTTTTTTTCTGCTTTTTCAAAATGCAATGCGAAAAGTCTATTTTACCAGTCTATTTTGTAGTATGTTATTCAATCTAAGTACCTCAAATTGAAGGTCACAGTGTTTTTTTAGGTGTTAGTGAATGCGCCATACGTTCCCCCTCTGCCTGAGTCTGAGTCGTTCACAGCGTCTGCAGGAACAGCAACTCTCATCGCCATAAAACAGGAGGTCATCGAGCGAAAGTCAGTTCAACTCACTTCTTATAGTCAATGCCAAGTTTTTGCAATTTCGATGACCTTGAATCGGAAATTCAGATTTCTTGGCCATGGTCCACAAGTTCATTGCAAAAACGGGCCTTCTTTGCTTTTTTGTCAATCAAGAAATTACGATTGATCTAAAAATCAATTGATGAGCAAATTATACCAAAGTGAGCCTCTTATACAGCCCTACAAAAATCCAGAATATTTTAACCTCCAAAATTTTGCGCAAAACTTTTAAAATCTGTTTTCAAGCGAAGAATTGGATTTATTTATAGTAGAAATAAAATTTTTCAGCTATCAAACAAAAACATGTTCATATATAACATAATTTGGAGATTATACTTTCTGGAACTTTGTTGGGCTGTATAAGGGGCTCTTTTTGGTATAATTTGCTCAGATATTGATTACTAAGATCGTGCGTACTTTTGATTGACAAAAAGAAGCCAAAATGGCTCAGTTTCAAGGTAATATTGTGACCCGTATTTCGCAAAAAAATTGCATCATTATCTTCAATAAATTTTTAACAACTTTTGTTCTCTTCAATTTTGTCTTATTCAAACCCCAATTGAGAAAAAAACGCATTTAAAAATGCATGTTTTGTCCGGATATTTTAAATCAGCACTATCAATTGGCTGCCGGGTTTGTCTAAAGTATTCCGAAAATCTGTGCTTTTTGTTCCGATTTCCAAACAAATTCTTATGCTTGGTGTAATTTTTCTTCTGTCAACTTGGAAGATCAAAATAATAGTTTTTAACAAAATTTTTAAACCTCTGTGAAGACATCGACGCCCTGAAACCAAAATCAAAAAGATGTTTTACCCCCAAACATTTTTGCTAAGTTTTGGGAGTTTGAAAACTGCCATGCTCTCTACTAATTTATGTACGTTTTGAAGATTTTATCCATAAACCTGACAGTGTAATGCAAATGGTTTATGTGTGGCGAACTATTTTGCACAAAAAAAATTGTTTCAAATTGAATTGAGGCTAATATAAGTCAGGCTAATTTAATCCAGCTAATTGGTCATATTATTTGGTACGACTCAAATTTTCACACTTGATCTTTGATTTTGTCCAAAACTTATAGTTTTTCTATGTTTTTTTTCTAAAAAAAATCTTGTTTTTTTTTCAATAGGCGCTCATAAAATTAAGAGTATTGAACGTAGTGAGTACTCTTATATAGGTCTTGCTGATTTTCTTTTTGTTTTTTTTTTAGGAGAAAGTCTTAAAATTTGTTCACGCTCATTTTTGATTTTTTGCGGTTTGTTTGTGATTTTTTTGAAGTTCAGTGCATTTCCATTTTTAAAAGGAATGCAAAATAGAATATCGAGCAGCAAAAGTCTTAAGGTCACAAAATACGTGATTGACTTCTAATTTCCAAAATGGAAATTAATTATCAGATTTCCCTGCGAAAAAGAAAGTTTACCTTACGATCAAGTTTTCTCAAATTGGGTTAATTTTAACATAAAAGTGTCCATCATAAACTGTTGTGCAATTTCAAAGAGCTTTAAGGGCATCTGTTTTTTCTTCAAAATTCAGAAGTTTTTTTTTCAGTTTTCTTTGCGTTCATTACTCTTTTCCAACAGTTAGTTGGCTATGTTTTTTTAGTTATTTTTTCCATGCAAAAATAAAAACTACAAATAATCATCGGACTGGGTTATATATCATGTTGAAGCCCTTTCATTTGTGATTCGAACTACATGTGATAAGGAAAACGAATCGTGTAACTCAAGTTGAAAACAAGTTTAGTTCAAAGAGTTAAATTAACCTTTGAAAGCTAAGTTTCTCGGTTCTGCGAACCACCTCAATACACCGTATCTTATGTACGCAGAGCTTAACGCTAAAATAATGAGGCAATTCGATGGTCCAAACCAAATGACCTTGATACTAAGTTAATAACAAAATAACAGCATAATTATACATAACAATATGAGTCGCAAGGTCAGTGTGCAGCGAGAACAACAATTGATACTCCGAACATTGCTACTCCGAAAACAACAATTGCTACTCCGAACAATTGCTAATCCGAAAATCCTCGGGGGGGGGGGGGGGGGGGGGGAGGGGGTTGGGGCGTTTTTGTCGATCTCACCCTCCCTATCTGTAGATTTTAAAATATCCTCCGCTGCTTTCTGAACCCCTCTCCTTAAGACTTGGTCCGCTAATTTATTCCATTCTTTTGTAGTTATATCGCGGCTCTGAAACGTTTCTAATTTTTTGTCTGCTGGTGTGTTTCTCGCGATTTCCTTACTTTCCTCATTTGATTTCTCCGGTGTAGACGTACTGGGAATGAATATATCTGCAGTAGATGCCAGTGAGCCTTTGTCTTTTTCGTTGTTTTGTGCTGTTGTTGCAGCTTTTTTCCTACTTGACTCTTGACAAGTTTGCTTTTTGCCACTTTGTTTAGCTCCTTTGAGCACTGAACTTTTTGAAGTTTCCACTGCCGGTCCCGCATTATTTGGTTTTTCTGTTTTATTGAAAGATTTAGGCCCCCGTTTACCTCCGTATCCCTTGAAGTGATGTTGAACTGGCTGTCTTGGAATCGCGTTTCGGCTTTTGGCGGATTAAATATTTCTGGTGATTCAGGTATTTCATCTGAATCACTAATTTTTGTTTGCTTATAATTTTCCTTTTTCTTGGACTTGGTTTTAGGTACGTCACCGTGGGGACTTCTACTTGCGTTTCCTTTCTTCGGACTCTTATCTTTCTGCTCGCTGGTGTCAATTTTTGCTTGTGCGATATCGCTTCTTCTATATACTGCACCAGCAGCCGTTTTCACTGTGTGAGGCGTCTCTGAATGAATTTTACCTTTTAACGGATTTGTAAGTGCTTTCCCACTTTTCCTGTTGTCATTCCTTCTCAAGAGATTGGGTGACCTTTGTAGATCGTCCTCCTGGGGTTTATCTTCGATGAAGCCGTACTGCCACGAATACAACAGTTCTTTCCGCAAGTCTGGATTGATCTTACTGGTTTCATCGATTGTTCGCCTCAGATCATTGGTTGAGGTGTCCCTCCTCGTTGCATTCCACCGAGCATTCGCTTCCAAATAAGTTTTTAACGCTTTTGCCCGGTCTCAATCTCTCGCCGATTCCACTAATGTTTTGAAGAGTGGACTCACGTCCCGACTGATTTATCCCTTCTTGACGATCTTTACGCTGTCTCTCGATTGATCGATTCTTTTCTTTAACTGAGTTGCCGTTAACGCTGAACGCTCCCGATGTTCTTTATCTAAACGATCAGAATTTTTAATAAATGAATCCCTCAGGATTTTAAATTCAATTTTCGGGAGTCATCCCAAATGCGCTTCAAAAGGTGAACATTGTATCGTCTTTTGTTTGCTCCACCTAAGATCACGATTTATTGTTCCCAGTGCAAGTTCTTTTGACGTTAATTGTTCGTCCAATAACAAAACTCCTTATCTTCGTTTGATCGTTTGAATTATTCGTTCAATTAAGCCACAACCCCTGTGATCCCCTACGGGACAGAATTTTTTTTCAATGTTATGTTCAGCACAAAATTTTTTCATCATTTTACCTTTAAACCCCGAGAAATAATCGTTTCCTACGGATTCTGGTATACCATGTGTGTCAATATAAGTTCGAAAAAATTTCACTGATGATTTACCCCCAGTTGACTTAGTAACTTCGAATATCTATCTATGGCTACAAGTAAGTTTTTTTTCTTGCCCTTAGTACTTTCTAACGGTCCCGCATAATCTAGTTGAAGTTCTTGCCCCAACTGCGAGAGCAGTGGAATTGGTTTTGATGCGTTTTTCGGTATAACATACTTATCATTCTTATCGTAGCGAGTACAACTTCTACACTCTTCCGCCATATTCACAATATTTTGTGCAAATGGGGCCTTCACAGGTATCTGGACACATTGATCATTGCTTCCTGTCCTGGGTGGCTGCGGTGTATTCTTTTTAACACTGCGGGACGCAGTTGTCCTGGCACGATTAATCTACCATCTACTACAATGCAATCGTCCACGACTGACATCTGGTGCCATAACGAATTCGTGTAGGGCCTCATTAACTCGAAGCTATGCCGATCCTTTTGCTCAGTAACCCTTCTCAGTCGATCCATCCATGTATCTTCTGTGGTGAGTTCTGCTAGAAAATTTCTATCGAACAGTTTCGAAAGATTGAGCAAAATATTGTCTTCTCGGTTTTCTGCTTGTCTGAACTCACTCTGTCGCGATTTTCTTACAACTCCAGCAACTAGACTCACCTCTGGGCTTTCTGAAGTCGTATCGGCTGTAAGATCCACTTCAATATTTTTTGAAACGTTCGCATTTGTGGTATCTCCTTGAGGGCTTGTCATCTCCGTTGAAGCTTCTAACTGTAACAAGTTTTCCGGTCTGACTCTGTCCTTTCTTTCCGATCCCACTAGATCTCAAAATGACAACAATTTTTTTGGTTTCTCCCCTGACAATGCTGGTTGGTTTCTGTCCTTTCGTTTTTTTGGTGTTACTTTCCGCCATTCAACTTGCGGCATGTCAGAGTCTGAACTCTCACTTTCATTTCCTGTTGTCCCCCTCTGTACTGTTCTCGTTCTATGAAAAGTTGTTTCTGTTATTTGCTCCAGCATTTGATTTCGTCTCCCCTCCGAATTTTCAAGTTTCACTGTTTTCATCAACTTTTTGTCCATTTCATCTTTCGTAATTTTCTTCTCCTGCGCTGCTGCGAATTTTCTCTCTTTTTTGTTTCTTTTAATATCAACCGACTGTATACAATGAGATATCTTGTTTAAAGTGTTTTGATCGCAATTTGAGAGTCATGAGTTTTGACCGTTCTCGTTCCGGTCGAGCTCTGTTCGTTTTTGAACAGAACGGTTGCCATAGCGGGTGTTTCGTCCAATGTGCTTATTAGTTCAGATTATTCTAGACTGTTTTCATTGTTAATGAAAGTATTTGTATCTATTAGCCGATTGTTTAAGCAGTCGAGTGCTTCATAAAATTGATCGATCGATGCGACCACAAACTTTTCATCCAATTCTGACTCAGGCCACGGTTCGCCAATCGGGTCTCTAGACAAATAATCTACAATATCCATCTCTTTTCCTGGTATATGAACCACCTTGAATTGATAATGGAGCAGACGGTCTACCCATCTTGTAAGTCTAGATTGATATGTTTTATTAGATTTATGTTACCCTCACGCTGATGTGAGTGCTTTGTGGTATGTTGCTAGGATGAAATTTTTTCCAAGTAAATAATGTTTGAATCGATCAACTGACCAAACCAATGCAAGCAGTTCAAGCTCATTTGTTGAACACTTCTTTTCTTGAGCATTAAGATAACGTGATGCAAATGCAATCGTTACCCAATCGTCCCCATCAGTCGATTGATCTAAAGTTGCCCCGAGGCCACTATGATTCGCATCGCACTTTACCCGAGTATCTTTGTGTGGATCGTAGTTATTGATTTGTGCGATCCTTGCCACCGCTTTTTAATCTCTTCGAATATTAAGGAGTGTTGTTCCCCCCTTTCGAATTTTTTAACGGGCAATTTAATATTTTTCTTTTTCTTCTGTTCATTTTCTTCTCTAAGCAATGGTCTAAGTTGATCAGTTAGACTTGCTGCGTTAGGAATGAATTTCGATAAATGATTAATACTGCCCATAAACAATCTTAATTGTTTGAGCAATTTTGGTTGTTGTAGATTAAGAATTGCTTCCGTTTTTGTAACTTTTGGTGTTATTCCACTCGGTGAAAGTTTATAACCTAGCCAATTGACTTCTGTCTGAAAAAAACTCGCATTTTGCTAATTTTAACGCTAGATTTTCGTCATCTAGTTTTTTTTTAGTATATCAAGCATTAGTTTTTCATGTTCTGTTTTCTCTCCTTTAGAGACAATCAATATGTCGTCCAGAAAGCAAAATGTGTTTTTTGCATGGTTTATTGTACGATCCATTGCCTTCTGGAACTCTGCGGGCATATCTGCTAACCCGTAAAACCCTGTCAAAAATCTGTATGTTACCGTAACTTGACCGCCGACTATGTTGAAATTACATTGCTTAGCTGTTTCAGCAGTTAATCGAAGTTGACTGTACGCATACTTTAAAGCAAGTACCGTAAAGTATAGTGTGCCTTGTGTTTTGGCCGTTCTTATCTGACTCACTCCATCAATTAGTTCATCAATATTGGGAATTTGATTTTTATTTCTGTATAATTGTCTATTTATTGGCTTTGCGTCTAATGCCAATTTGATAGAGTCGTCTTTTTTCACTGTTATTACTATTGGAGCAATAAAACAGTCGCTTGTGCATTTGTCTAATTTTGTTATAAGACCTTCTGGTAACAATTTATCAAGTTCATTTTGCACTTTTCCTTGAATATGAATAGGTCTTCTTCTACCTATTTCCTGTATCGGACATAGCCGGTACTTGAATTTTGTGTTGACTACATGATGTTTAGACTCTCCCTGTCGGTCAAATAGAGAGGAAATTTTTTATAAAGATTTTGTTTCATACCTTCTGACTGCTCGCACAGTAGCACGTCAAACTTGAATCTATTAGTAGGGGCTGATTTCTGAGATGTATGTATGTCTTGCTGGTCTTTCTGTAGCCAGTAAAGATGCATCCGGAACTTTACAACCCGCTGAACGGATATTTGCACGTAATGCTCCTAATATCTGAATTGGGTGTTTATTGTAATCTACAAACTGCATTGTAAAGTTCAGGTTTTCGGCAGGAATGAATTTGATTTCGGATGATCCAACCAATAATTGTTTGCGGTCGTCGAATTTAAGATCGATACTGGGCTTCCTGTATCAATAGTCATGTTGATAATTTGGTTCTTTATTCTAACCAGCGCTTTCAATGCTTTTGTTTGATGCGATCTTGGGTCTCGCCGTATATCGATTTTTGTGATATCTTGGGTAGTGTTTATCCTGTTTGCATCGATAATTTTGGATTTCACCCTTTCCACCCCGTTTTTGGGCAATTTATCTACTCTTGGTTCTACCACCATTATCTCGAACTCGTCACAGGAATCAAAACTTTGAATTAGGTTGCATTACTCTTCTGAGCTAGACTTTTCTTCCCCAATTTCATTTACTTGATTTGAGCGACACATTTTTGCGAAATGGTTCGGTTTATTACAATTCTTGTAAATTTTCTCCATTGCTGGACAATTTTTCAATTGACATGAACCGAATGATTTTCCACATCGAGTGCACGGCTTCTGGTCTGATCGGGAATTTGTACTCTTATTGTCATTCCATCTCTTTTGAGATTGATTTTTATTCTGTCTTTTGTAATTTGAATTTCTATTACCCACTGTTATTATGGGTTCCTGTTTTATTTTTATCTGTGACTCCCGCATTTGGCCCGCTCCTGAGCCTCCATTCCCTGATTTCTGGAACGCTTGTTTGGTTTGCTTACTCTGCTCAAATTTATTGCCCGTTTGAATACTTCGTCTGGTGTGAAGGTTTCAAACGTCAGAGTATCTTGTAATGCTGTATTTTTCATTCCAAATTTGAATAAATCTCGAACCATTTCTTCTTCCAGACCACCCAGTTCAGCCGTAGCTGCTTGGGCAGTTAATGCCGCTTGGAACGATTCCAACGTCTCCCCTGGTTCTTGGGCTCTGGTGAAGAGTCTATATCGCTCGTACGTGATGTTTCGTGTTTTCTCGAATGATGCTTTGGCCAGTAACACCATTTCTCTAAATTCAAATCTGGATACTTACTTCCGCATGTGGGTTTTTCTGCTCGAATTTCTTTTCCCCCTCGATACCTAGTGCCTGAAATACGAGACGTAATTCGTTTCTGGACCTCATTATAGAACACATTATGTCCGACTTTAGGTCCGCGTTCGCTTCTTTCTTGGTTTTCGAGTATTACTTTGTCTCCTCTTAATCTATTTCTCGCTTGCCGGTTCGTTACTGCGTGTGCACTTTCTGCTTCTCCCGGTGTTTCGGGACGGGGCATCGGCTCACCAACAACTTCTTTTGGGTCTTCAAGTATTATCTCAGGATTCACATTCTCTTTCACCGTCACTGCTAGCTTAAATTGGTCCAAACTAATTTTTAAATTTCACGGTGGTTCAGAACTAGATGACGTCCAGAACACTGGAATACCCATGTCCGTTCGAATATCCTGTGCCATGAATCCTGCTGACTGCGCCATGTGATAAGGAAACGCTTTGTGTAACTCAAGTTGAAAACAAGTTTAGTTCAAAGAGTTAATTTAACCTTTGAAAGCTAAGTTTCTTTTCTCAACTTTCTCGGTTCTGCGAACCATCTCAATACACCCTATCTTATGTATGCAGAGCTTAACACTAAAATAATGAGGCAACTCGATGGTCCACACCAAATGACCTTGATACTAAGTTAATAACAAAATAACAGCATAATTATACATAACAATATGAGTCGCAAGGTCAGTGTGCAGCGAGAACAACAATTGCTACTGCACTTGTAGTAAGTGCTGTACCACACTACATTTAAAAGTTCCAAAAAAAGGTTTTACCAGTGTCGAGAAAAACCGGTTTGAAACTTTTGATTTTTGGCTTGATTCGAGCAAATAAAGCAAGCGAGCAGGCTTGCAAGCTGAGTTATGTCTAATTTAGGGCCTTAAAAATTGTTTGTAAACAAGTAAAACTAATTTTTGGAGCTTTTTCAGCTTCCTTTTGCTAACCAAAAACTTCGAAAAAATTCAAAATTTTTTAAACGTATATATTTTTTTAGAGCATTTTTCAACAATTTTTTTTACCCTTTTGCCTCTGCTACTACGATTGTCCAATATGCGTAAATTGTATTTTTTGTCATATCTTTTTATCACACTAAGCAAAAAAAACTTCACCAATCTCGAAAAAAAAACATTCTAAACCGTTATTTTCTAAAGACTGGTCGGAACATTCTGTGTTACTTGCACAGTAACCGGCTATCATTATTGACATTTGGAATTTCACAGTTCGTTCCCGCTGGGTTAACTTCACCACAGCTATTTTCGATCAATGAATTTCCAAAAAATTATCCCAGTCTTTTGAGAAGCTCTGGCATACTTTTTTCTTTTAATTACTAAACTTTAATTGAGTTGTATTAATAAAAAACTAGTTTTAATAAACGTCAAATTATAAAACCAGCCTATTTTCACCCTTTTCAGTTGTGGACAAACTCAAAAAATAACAATTTCAAGGTTGGTCGATCGAAAGCTGATGTTTGTAAAATTGTACTTTGGTGGTATGTTACTTGGGTACTATTTTACGACATTTATCCTTTGGTCAATCAACCCTGAAATTTTGACGCTCTAAGTATTCCTTATGCTTTTTAATGGCCCAAATTTGCCAGAAAATTGTTCGAAAAAAGTGCCAATAAACGGTTTTTCTTCAAAGTTAGTTGCTAATCGACTTTTTAGAAAAAACTTAGTGTCGGTCAGCCCAAACGGACCTTTCCGTTGGTGAGTGAATCGAACACCCGAGGGACAGAGGTACCTTCCCCTAACCGCCCTAAGGTCCGCCCCTGATGAGATAATTACTCATTATAGCTACGTATAACTGCGCTTCTTTTTATTAAATATTTTTACCAGAGGAGGAAAATACGGTGATTGCTTGTCTGAGTGGCCGAAGTTCATAACCCTAGACCAATCTTTCACCGCCGTATGGCCCCGTTATGACCAGAAGGTTTGCGAACATTACTGCGTTCAGTCCGAGACATTTCGAGAGTGCGGATGCATCACCGACTACTTTGGTAAGTAAATTTGTTATCCCGAATTGACGAAAAGATTAAATTCATTATGCTTATTTTTTTTCAGACAAATTTAGGCTCTATGAACTGCAGTTTTTGAATGATTTCTTTTGCAGCATCTGAAAAGTATCGAAGCTCTTAGTTCAAATATAGATGGATATTTTAGCTATGACCAATTTTTTTTAAATTAAGCTGTTAATTGTTCACCCCTGTGCAAATGGGACAGTCATGATATTTGAGTGTGCGAGTTTGCAAAACGCAAAATCAGGTATTACAAATAGAGCTCACATGGGATAAGTGATGTGTCATAAAAGAACCTTTTTAGCCCTGAATCGATCAAATTTCAAAAAACGAGAAAAAATTCGAATTTTAACTTTCTCACTCCAAATAAATGCGGACTAACCTAGATTAATTATTTTAATGTAGCGAACCTTTCTTTACGCATTGATTAGTTTTTGTTGCCATTATAAATGCGGTCAGAAAATGTGATCATTAAGATTGATATTTTGAAGCAGGCTTGCTAAAAAGACCGGTAATTGTCATAAAAATTTCATTTAAGTCGTCAAACTAATCAAGTTCGAGCCAAACAAAAGTGTGCTGCTTGCAAGTTGCAGAGGAGCTATCAATAGGTCTTAACAGGGCTGTCTAAGAAGAGTCTTTCTATTACCCGTACCAAGAAAACTCTTTATTTCTGACCTAATTTTTGGTCAGAACATTTTTTGTTGAAATGTTTGAATAAAGGAGGGATTTTTTAATTTTTTTTTAAATTCTCCAATCTTAATTCTGATCAGAAATTGATTAAATCTAGGCTGTTTCTAGCTAGAAAAAAGTCTTCTGGTGGTGCACGAACTCCTGACCTTCACTTTTTATAGGTGGTCGTTCTAACCACTATGCTACATCCCTTGATGGAGATTGTATAGTTTCAGCAAAATAAGATTTGTTATAGCAAGTGTTAGTTTGCATTGTATTGCGACTGTTATTGTGTATACTCGAAGCACCCTTATCTCGTTGCGGTTGAGCAGTGAACTGATTTCTGGTTATTTCTTTCCAGAAAGTGTTTGTTTCTAAACTAAGAAAAAAATGGATAATTTCGGAACAGAAAATTCAAGAAAACTAGGCTAGATAATCTATATAAATCTTCTATCTAGAAAAACAGCCTCCGTTGGGTACAATTGACTTTTTTCTAAAGTTTTTCTTTTTTATGTATGTAAAAAATTGTTTTAGTGGTTATAATATAATATCTGCATTTAGGAAAAAATCCATAACAACAAAATTGATTTTTCCAATAAGTCTCCTTGTTATAGGCGATTAGCGGTTCGAATTGTTTTTGGAAACAATAAAAAATAAACTGAATAAAGACTAATTATGGTTTATAGCTTCGGACGTGTTGTAAATGAGGCTCATTTTTATATACACAAAAACCTAACTCAGTAATAATAAAGTATATCTTTGATAATAGTGTTTTTGTTTGTTATTTCACGTAAGGAAACGAGTCGTTTGGCTTACGAGCCTCCGTTATTGTACTCTGCGACAGTGGAGAATTTTAAATTTTGGTAAAAAAATTGGAATAATAAATAAATGTTTGAAAAAGTTTTTGTAAGATAATTCCTATCTTACAGTTTTCTTGAAAGTTAAGCCATTTTCCTAAAAGTTTATTCAAAGAAAAGTTCACTGTCTTGTAACTAATTTAGACCCTTACTTTGTATGAAGTTGAAAGATTTTTATAACAAAAGTCTAAGATAGCAACTTTTGGTCAACCCGGACGAGTCATTTTGTTGAGCACAGCTCTTTTTTTGCAACTCAGGCGGTGGTACCAATACGGCAATTGCAATTGCATTTGCATATTAAAAGAGGGGAAAGAGGGAAATAGTGGGAGAATTTTAGTCCTGTTTTCGATCAGCATTTTGCCATTGAATAGGACAAGTGTAAAAAAATTGGATTTAAACTTGGGCTAATTTGAGTCCACTTATTTTGAGACGACTATTGGAACTGACATAGGGGTACAACTTATACAGTTTAAGTTTATGTAAAATTTTTGTTAAAAACCTTGAAACTCTTGCAACCGGTCTCTCTTCTAATCACTGTTCTTTCTATGTCTCGTCACGTCTGAAATAATAAGTGCAGCTTGCCTTACATTTCGATATAATACAATTGATCTTTACCATAACTTACCCTCTAAACAATGTATTTTTTTCCTAGTTCAACATTGCGCAAACAGCAGATAAAAAAAGAGGGCAGAACTTTTTGATCATTGATTGCTTTTGAAACTCTAAAACACCTGACCCAGCAACATACTGGGAGAAAGGGATCGTGAAATTCTATTGGGAGTTGATAACGAAATACGATATTGATCCGGAAGTTTTCTATTTCGCTACCACGTTAACAGCTCCCTCCCCAAATCGCCGCATTGCCGGGGACGTAACCGGAAAAAACGAACGGAGTCGGAGAAGAAACTTAAGTTGAGTCTTTATCTACGTATTGGAGACGAAGCGCAGCGGATTTTTCAAAAAAGGCAACGAAGAGTGAATATCAAAACGGAACGGTATCCTCGAGTGTTGGACTATGTGGAACGCGTTTTTAAAATTGACGCACAAAATTGACGCACTAAAGAGGTATGTTTTATGGACGTAAACAACGAGAGCACAAACGTTCGATAAATTGCACGCGGCACTCAGCGCCCTGGCGGGACGGTGCGACTTCACAAATGCGGAGGAGAATATTTCAGACATCCTTATCATGAATTTGAAAGAATCGGATCGCCAGCGGGGGTTATCGATTTCAACAAAAACGCCGGAAGACGGATATAGGATTGCCTTATCATATGAACGGGGGATAGAGTGTACAAGTCGTGCGCGGGAAAGCCAGCGGCATCAGCGCCATGCATCAACATCAAGCAGGAGCCAATGTGGAACATCCGACGGGGAGCAGGATACTTCCAAAACCGAGGGCGAGGCGGACGCGGAGACGGACCGGATGGCCAAACCCCCAAAAATGGTGCAATTGCGACGCCCCTAATATCATATTTGAACATATCAACATTTGCCCGGCAAAGAAAGCTACTTGTAATGCATGCAGAAAATTAGGAAAAATAAGACATGCCCTGAGACACTTCGGGGAACTAACCAATGGAGAGGAAGAGAACGTGTTGAGATGCTGCAGGAAGATGAAGAGCAACATCAGAGCAATCAAAATGTGGCAAGTCAAGTAGTAGCCAGGACCAACCGGTTCGATGGGTAAACCAGGCGACTGAGGAAGAATACGACTCGTTCATTGGATCGAGCGAATTGAAGGTTATGGCGGTAAAACGTAAGCAGAGAGTAACCGAACTTAAACTTCCCAATTCTAGAGTCCTGGCCAACGTGTGTAGTAAAGACCTTTTGATTTTAGGTTGACAGTGGCTCCGCGGTAATTATCTTTAGCTTACCAGAACTAACACGAGCCATTGGAAGAACTAACACGTTCCCATTAGTCTGCAGGATAAAGTAGATAGAAAAATAACGCGTCTAACTCAGGAGTGGCATATAATAAGACTCGAAGGATGTTCGGATAAACATTTCGTGTACCCAATCGTAATTACTGTGAAAAAAATGGTAGTATAAACTTGGCCTCAGAATTAAGAGAATTAAATGAGCAGGTAAACGATAACAAGTAGCAAATGCCCAACATAGACGAAATGATGAACGGAATAAGTCAAATAATTGCAGAAAGAAAAAACGGAGAAGTCTATGTTACAACTTTCGAGTTTACGTACGCGTATGGGCAAGTAACCCTCGAAGCAAAACAAGCGAACAATGTGACTTCTCATTAGTGAGGTGAAAATCTACCGGTACTTAACATTTTAAGAACGGCTTTTATGAATCAACAACGATGACCGCGGTATTTCAAAACGTGATGGATACCCTAACTAAGGAATTCCCGCAGGCACACGCATTTATAGATGTTTCAGAGGGAGCAAAAATTGAACACATTGCGTTAGTAGAGAAATTACTTACAAAGCTCGACATAACAAACTCCGGAAGTGCGAGTTCGAGATATCAAGTTTCCAATGGCTGGACAACCAAATAAGCAGTACCGGAATTACACCATTACGCCAACATTTGAAATTGCTAATGGATTACCCGCATAATTTACACAAGTTTCTACCAAATCTTGCGGAAATTAGCGCAGCACTAAGACACCCTCTAAGCCAACATCAAGAATTTATTTAGACAGTAGAATGCGAGACAGCGTTCGATTCTTTTATCGGGTTGGTGGATCGGTGACGATTATACCTGAGCTCAAACATTTCGACATACACCGGCAAACAAAAATTATGTGCGATGCAAGTCACGATGGACTAGGCACAACGTTGGATTAAGATAGCCAAGAGTGTTGGAAACCTATATCATTTGCATCAAAATACCTAAATTCCGCGGAACGCTGATATTCGAGAAACGAGCCGTCGTATGGGCTACAGAACATCATGAAAATTGTTTTTACGGGCGCTGTTTTACAATCATATCAGATGACAAAGCAGTACTAAGGCTAATAAGTTCTTCGTCAAAAGGTAAAAAGAACTTTTTTCAGCAGATTAAGTCAATTGTACGACCAATTATTTTTTTATGATTTTAAAGTAAAACATCGCCAAGAGTCAAAAATGGGGATGGTTGATTATTTATCAAGATACACCTTGTCGGATGCGTCGCCACTTTATAACTCTAAAGTTACAAGTGCAAAAATAAATATGATAAAAGAGTGTTGAATCCGCCAGCGGAAAAAATACAAAGTATGAAAACCGAAGGGATGTAAAATTTCCGAACATAACGCGCCAAAATCGAATGGCAGCAGGCGGAAAAACAGGCAATTACGTTTCAACCAATGGCAGCACAAAATTCCGTGAAAATGCCAATACATGGCGTAAACAAAGCGAGCCGACCGATGGCGTAAAGTCATGCAGATTTCAGCCAATGGCTTGAGAGATGTTCACATATCGCATTATGTATGCACGAGCTTGGTTCTCAAGATTTAAAAGAATGTTGCTCGATTTCTTCCCAATCAATCTATAAATCAAAGATTTCAACCACAAGGATATAGTCCAAAAATTTTCAAGCTCAACCCAAATGAGTCGGAAAACACCTGAAATCAATCAGGAAAATTTATTCACAATTCGGTCCTAAATCATCTAACTAATCCAGTCCTAATCCTTGGCTCCAGGCTCCAGCAGCTCCGATTCCGATATTGAAGTAATTATCCAGAAAAAAACGGCCCCAAATGCATCTAAGAAACTTTGAACTTTGTTCCCCTCTAAATTCCCTGGCCCCTCATACCCTTTCATAAGCACTGACAAGTGGATATACTCAGTGATACCAACGGACAGCAAGATAGTGCGAAGAGTGGAACACCCCGACTTACTTTCTCTAAAAACAGTGGAGGCGAACGTCAAGAAGGACTCATTTCTGAAGATCATCAGGGATGCAATTAGAGACAAAAACCCGAAGGCGAAAGAAATCATCACGAAGCTAGGACACTGTTCCGGACAACACCTTGCAGATTTCGTGGTCAACGAAAACTGCCTGTGGATGAATGGGAGACTCACAATACCAAAGGCGCTGGCGACCCCGATAATGAACGACTGAATTACTATCACCATGGTCGCGACAAAATGTCTTTCGCCTCCAAGGACATTTGGATTTCCATGATGCAAAGAAACATGGCAGCGACGGCCAAATTAAGCAATCCCTGCTTAGAAAAAGGTAAAACACTGAAACCAGACATAGCCAAAGTTATTATAGATCAAATGCATGTACCGACGGAACTTAACAAAGTTGTTGAATTGGATTTTGTGGGCCGGTTATTTACGTCAAAGGAAGAAAAAATTTCGCCCTTATAGCCGTCGATGTTTTTCTCACTGACAATCGGCTTCTGTTTGCTCTTGCTATAAGTTTCAAAAGTCCTGAAAAACATATAACTTCTAACGAACACCCTAGAAAACTTCACATGGACCAAGCTTCTGGGTTCTCCTCCAGTAGGATACAAAACTTCTACAAAAAAGAAAACATTGAATTGCTGAAATTGCCGGTTCGAGACTATCGGACAACTGGTATGGTAGAAAGAACTATCGATTCCCTAAAAAAGTACGTCATAACATACCTAAAGGAACGGGCGAACAGCGATTTAATTCGCTCAGACTAAGAACATTAAGTGCCCTAATTTTTTCCCCTCACAGTAAATTAAACCTAACTCCAATCGAAGCACATTATTGGAGACAAGCAAACACGGTGCTTAGAAATCTAGCGCAACGTCCAAGTTTGAAAATTCTCAATTGGTTTAGAGTATTAACCCAAAAACTACGATTATACGAAAAGAGTGGGAGATCACGCGCAGAACCTTTCCGGATGGAGGACTGGGACAAGTGAAGCGATCTCACAATAGCACCACAAAATTGATGCGGCCCCCAGATACTCGACGAGCAGGAACTGGCCGAACGGGAAAACGAAATCACCACTTTAAGGCACCCCCTAATTGCGGCACAAATCAGCCAAGCAACCCAAGGAAGCGTACACATTGTACCAGCAAACAGGCCTTACAGATCCAAAAAACCCAGCCAAGTATAAAAAACTTGACCCAAAAAATTGAAAAAATTCAATCCGCATACTGTTAAAATGGAAAAAGACTATTTATTACGAAGAAGCGGTGTCGCGTTCAGATACGAGCCAGAAAAGGAGAACGCGGTCGTGTCATCATCATCAAGCACTAAGCGGACAGCAACGGACAATGTTGCCGACGGTCTATTCATTGGAGAGGATAAGCCAACGGTGCATAGTGAAAAACGTGCACGATCCAAGCGAGCGGCGAAGACAACAAATAGGTCACCAGAAAAACAGAAGAAGAGAGGAGTTGCTGAATCGAGCAGCGACTCAGACGACACGGCGGACGAAACAAGCACGCCAACGGCGAAACCGAGAAGCAAACCGGAAACACAAACGGAGACGGATAGTGACCCACGCGGGAGCCTGGACACGGTCGAATGGCCCCGAGAAGTGAGCACAAACGACGAAACGCCACCACGCCTATACAAAATTAGGCGGGACGATGATCCGACGGATCCAAGAAGTTGAGGGAATTAATTAGAAACCGAACCAGAAAGAGGAGGGTTGAGAAAGGCCTACAAAACTTTAAAGTAAAACTGACAGACAACAAAACTAAGTTGTCTAAAATATACATTTGTACAGCGACCTAAATTTGCTATATACTTTTTTTAAAAAACTAAACAGTGTGTTAAAAGTTTGTGAGTGACCCTAAGACAAAATTGATGTAAATTGTTATAAAAGTACATGAATTTCGGACCACCAGTCTCTCTTCTAATCACTGTTTTTTCTACGTCTGGTTGCACCTGAAACAACAAGTGAAGTTTGCCTTAAATTTCGATTTTATACATTTGATTTTTACCATAATTTGGCTTCTAAACATCTCACTCTTTCTCTTACTTCAACAGATCAACTTGATTTAAAATTGGGCTCCTCACACCTTTTCCAGGATTGAAAATCATAGGCGAAAGTTTTGACGGATCAAGTTAAGATTTTTCAATACAACATGTAATTTGGATTAAATTAGCTAAGCCCTAATTTTTTCCCCTCACAGTAAATTAAACCTAACTCCAATCGAAGCACATTATTGGAGACAAGCAAACACGGTGCTTAGAAATCTAGCGCAACGTCCAAGTTTGAAAATTCTCAATTGGTTTAGAGTATTAACCCAAAAACTACGATTATACGAAAAGAGTGGGAGATCACGCGCAGAACCTTTCCGGATGGAGGACTGGGACAAGTGAAGCGATCTCACAATAGCACCACAAAATTGATGCGGCCCCCAGATACTCGACGAGCAGGAACTGGCCGAACGGGAAAACGAAATCACCACTTTAAGGCACCCCCTAATTGCGGCACAAATCAGCCAAGCAACCCAAGGAAGCGTACACATTGTACCAGCAAACAGGCCTTACAGATACAAAAAACCCAGCCAAGTATAAAAAACTTGACCCAAAAAATTGAAAAAATTCAATCCGCATACTGTTAAAATGGAAAAAGACTATTTATTACGAAGAAGCGGTGTCGCGTTCAGATACGAGCCAGAAAAGGAGAACGCGGTCGTGTCATCATCATCAAGCACTAAGCGGACAGCAACGGACAATGTTGCCGACGGTCTATTCATTGGAGAGGATAAGCCAATGGTGCATAGTGAAAAACGTGCACGATCCAAGCGAGCGGCGAAGACAACAAATAGGTCACCAGAAAAACAGAAGAAGAGAGGAGTTGCTGAATCGAGCAGCGACTCAGACGACACGGCGGACGAAACAAGCACGCCAACGGCGAAACCGAGAAGCAAACCGGAAACACAAACGGAGACGGATAGTGACCCACGCGGGAGCCTGGACACGGTCGAATGGCCCCGAGAAGTGAGCACAAACGACGAAACGCCACCACGCCTATACAAAATTAGGCGGGACGATGATCCGACGGATCCAAGAAATTGAGGGAATTAATTAGAAACCGAACCAGAAAGAGGAGGGTTGAGAAAGGCCTACAAAACTTTAAAGTAAAACTGACAGACAACAAAACTAAGTTGTCTAAAATATACATTTGTACAGCGACCTAAATTTGCTATATACTTTTTTTAAAAAACTAAACAGTGTGTTAAAAGTTTGTGAGTGACCCTAAGACAAAATTGATGTAAATTGTTATAAAAGTACATGAATTTCGGACCACCAGTCTCTCTTCTAATCACTGTTTTTTCTACGTCTGGTTGCACCTGAAACAACAAGTGAAGTTTGCCTTAAATTTCGATTTTATACATTTGATTTTTACCATAATTTGGCTTCTAAACATCTCACTCTTTCTCTTACTTCAACAGATCAACTTGATTTAAAATTGGGCTCCTCACACCTTTTCCAGGATTGAAAATCATAGGCGAAAGTTTTGACGGATCAAGTTAAGATTTTTCAATACAACATGTAATTTGGATTAAATTAGCTAAGCCCTAATTTTTTCCCCTCACAGTAAATTAAACCTAACTCCAATCGAAGCACATTATTGGAGACAAGCAAACACGGTGCTTAGAAATCTAGCGCAACGTCCAAGTTTGAAAATTCTCAATTGGTTTAGAGTATTAACCCAAAAACTACGATTATACGAAAAGAGTGGGAGATCACGCGCAGAACCTTTCCGGATGGAGGACTGGGACAAGTGAAGCGATCTCACAATAGCACCACAAAATTGATGCGGCCCCCAGATACTCGACGAGCAGGAACTGGCCGAACGGGAAAACGAAATCACCACTTTAAGGCACCCCCTAATTGCGGCACAAATCAGCCAAGCAACCCAAGGAAGCGTACACATTGTACCAGCAAACAGGCCTTACAGATACAAAAAACCCAGCCAAGTATAAAAAACTTGACCCAAAAAATTGAAAAAATTCAATCCGCATACTGTTAAAATGGAAAAAGACTATTTATTACGAAGAAGCGGTGTCGCGTTCAGATACGAGCCAGAAAAGGAGAACGCGGTCGTGTCATCATCATCAAGCACTAAGCGGACAGCAACGGACAATGTTGCCGACGGTCTATTCATTGGAGAGGATAAGCCAACGGTGCATAGTGAAAAACGTGCACGATCCAAGCGAGCGGCGAAGACAACAAATAGGTCACCAGAAAAACAGAAGAAGAGAGGAGTTGCTGAATCGAGCAGCGACTCAGACGACACGGCGGACGAAACAAGCACGCCAACGGCGAAACCGAGAAGCAAACCGGAAACACAAACGGAGACGGATAGTGACCCACGCTGGAGCCTGGACACGGTCGAATGGCCCCGAGAAGTGAGCACAAACGACGAAAAGCCACCACGCCTATACAAAATTAGGCGGGACGATGATCCGACGGATCCAAGAAGTTGAGGGAATTAATTAGAAACCGAACCAGAAAGAGGAGGGTTGAGAAAGGCCTACAAAACTTTAAAGTAAAACTGACAGACAACAAAACTAAGTTGTCTAAAATATACATTTGTACAGCGACCTAAATTTGCTATATACTTTTTTTAAAAAACAAAACAGTGTGTTAAAAGTTTGTGAGTGACCCTAAGACAAAATTGATGTAAATTGTTATAAAAGTACATGAATTTCGGACCACCAGTCTCTCTTCTAATCACTGTTTTTTCTACGTCTGGTTGCACCTGAAACAACAAGTGAAGTTTGCCTTAAATTTCGATTTTATACATTTGATTTTTACCATAATTTGGCTTCTAAACATCTCACTCTTTCTCTTACTTCAACAGATCAACTTGATTTAAAATTGGGCTCCTCACACCTTTTCCAGGATTGAAAATCATAGGCGAAAGTTTTGACGGATCAAGTTAAGATTTTTCAATACAACATGTAATTTGGATTAAATTAGCTAAGCCCTAATTTTTTCCCCTCACAGTAAATTAAACCTAACTCCAATCGAAGCACATTATTGGAGACAAGCAAACACGGTGCTTAGAAATCTAGCGCAACGTCCAAGTTTGAAAATTCTCAATTGGTTTAGAGTATTAACCCAAAAACTACGATTATACGAAAAGAGTGGGAGATCACGCGCAGAACCTTTCCGGATGGAGGACTGGGACAAGTGAAGCGATCTCACAATAGCACCACAAAATTGATGCGGCCCCCAGATACTCGACGAGCAGGAACTGGCCGAACGGGAAAACGAAATCACCACTTTAAGGCACCCCCTAATTGCGGCACAAATCAGCCAAGCAACCCAAGGAAGCGTACACATTGTACCAGCAAACAGGCCTTACAGATACAAAAAACCCAGCCAAGTATAAAAAACTTGACCCAAAAAATTGAAAAAATTCAATCCGCATACTGTTAAAATGGAAAAAGACTATTTATTACGAAGAAGCGGTGTCGCGTTCAGATACGAGCCAGAAAAGGAGAACGCGGTCGTGTCATCATCATCAAGCACTAAGCGGACAGCAACGGACAATGTTGCCGACGGTCTATTCATTGGAGAGGATAAGCCAACGGTGCATAGTGAAAAACGTGCACGATCCAAGCGAGCGGCGAAGACAACAAATAGGTCACCAGAAAAACAGAAGAAGAGAGGAGTTGCTGAATCGAGCAGCGACTCAGACGACACGGCGGACGAAACAAGCACGCCAACGGCGAAACCGAGAAGCAAACCGGAAACACAAACGGAGACGGATAGTGACCCACGCTGGAGCCTGGACACGGTCGAATGGCCCCGAGAAGTGAGCACAAACGACGAAACGCCACCACGCCTATACAAAATTAGGCGGGACGATGATCCGACGGATCCAAGAAGTTGAGGGAATTAATTAGAAACCGAACCAGAAAGAGGAGGGTTGAGAAAGGCCTACAAAACTTTAAAGTAAAACTGACAGACAACAAAACTAAGTTGTCTAAAATATACATTTGTACAGCGACCTAAATTTGCTATATACTTTTTTTTAAAAAACTAAACAGTGTGTTAAAAGTTTGTGAGTGACCCTAAGACAAAATTGATGTAAATTGTTATAAAAGTACATGAATTTCGGACCACCAGTCTCTCTTCTAATCACTGTTTTTTCTACGTCTGGTTGCACCTGAAACAACAAGTGAAGTTTGCCTTAAATTTCGATTTTATACATTTGATTTTTACCATAATTTGGCTTCTAAACATCTTACTCTTTCTCTTACTTCAACAGATCAACTTGATTTAAAATTGGGCTCCTCACACCTTTTCCAGGGTTGAAAATCATAGGCGAAAGTTTTGACGGATCAAGTTAAGATTTTTCAATACAACATGTAATTTGGATTAAATTAGCTAAGCCCTATTTTTTCCCCTCACAGTAAATTAAACCTAACTCCAATCGAAGCACATTATTGGAGACAAGCAAACACGGTGCTTAGAAATCTAGCGCAACGTCCAAGTTTGAAAATTCTCAATTGGTTTAGAGTATTAACCCAAAAACTACGATTATACGAAAAGAGTGGGAGATCACGCGCAGAACCTTTCCGGATGGAGGACTGGGACAAGTGAAGCGATCTCACAATAGCACCACAAAATTGATGCGGCCCCCAGATACTCGACGAGCAGGAACTGGCCGAACGGGAAAACGAAATCACCACTTTAAGGCACCCCCTAATTGCGGCACAAATCAGCCAAGCAACCCAAGGAAGCGTACACATTGTACCAGCAAACAGGCCTTACAGATACAAAAAACCCAGCCAAGTATAAAAAACTTGACCCAAAAAATTGAAAAAATTCAATCCGCATACTGTTAAAATGGAAAAAGACTATTTATTACGAAGAAGCGGTGTCGCGTTCAGATACGAGCCAGAAAAGGAGAACGCGGTCGTGTCATCATCATCAAGCACTAAGCGGACAGCAACGGACAATGTTGCCGACGGTCTATTCATTGGAGAGGATAAGCCAACGGTGCATAGTGAAAAACGTGCACGATCCAAGCGAGCGGCGAAGACAACAAATAGGTCACCAGAAAAACAGAAGAAGAGAGGAGTTGCTGAATCGAGCAGCGACTCAGACGACACGGCGGACGAAACAAGCACGCCAACGGCGAAACCGAGAAGCAAACCGGAAACACAAACGGAGACGGATAGTGACCCACGCGGGAGCCTGGACACGGTCGAATGGCCCCGAGAAGTGAGCACAAACGACGAAACGCCACCACGCCTATACAAAATTAGGCGGGACGATGATCCGACGGATCCAAGAAGTTGAGGGAATTAATTAAAAACCGAACCAGAAAGAGGAGGGTTGAGAAAGGCCTACAAAACTGTAAAGTAAAACTGACAGACAACAAAACTAAGTTGTCTAAAATATACATTTGTACAGCGACCTAAATTTGCTATATACTTTTTTTTAAAAAACTAAACAGTGTGTTAAAAGTTTGTGAGTGACCCTAAGACATAATTGATGTAAGTTGCTATAAAAGTACATGAATTTCGGACCACCAGTCTCTCTTCTAATCACTGTTTTTTCTACGTCTGGTTGCGCCTGAAACAACAAGTGAAGTTTGCCTTAAATTTCGATTTTATACAGTTGATTTTTACCATAATTTGGCTTCTAAACATCTCACTCTTTCTCTTACTTCAACAGATCAACTTGATTTAAAATTGGGCTCCTCACACCTTTTCCAGGAATGAAAATCATAAGCGAAAGTTTTGACGGATCAAGTTAAGATTTTTCAATACAACATGTAATTTGGATTAAATTAGCTAAGCATTGCATGTAACATTTTCTGTAGCACCAACCCCCCCCCCTCCCACCTAATAGCTTGTTAGAGGGATATTAGCTTGACCGTTTTGACTTCAGTGAAATCAGATGTATGACTGTTTCTTTAAGATGGTGTGCCGCTGTGTTCGGGATGGAACGCTACAAGCAGAGACTGTACAGTTGAGGTGTCGAAACTGTACAAAAATGGCAACTTCACTTGTCCTTGCAACGCCGCTTGCAACGACGTACTCTTCTCCAAAGAGGCCTCAACTGCCGAGTGGCCGAATGTAAACTACACTCCCTATTTGATCGAGAAGCTTCGTAAGTACACCACATCAGATCGCATCACCGAGTACCTCCAGAAGATCGTGTCGGATCCTTCGGCCTCAGTTGAGTCGCTGAATACAAACATCAAGAAGAACTTCGTGCGTGTCGAAATCTACTATCAGAATCTAAATTTCCAGAAAATACAGGAAAAACCGAGTTACAGTACGACTCAATTGATTACTGATTTTGGCGGCAACATCGGACTCTGGATTGGCTGGAGTGTCCTGACGTTCCTGGAAATTTTCGTATTCTTCATCAATATGATGAAAGTTATCATTTTTGGCAGCGTTTGAGAGTTATTGTTACTTGAAAATCGCCCCAATTCGGTAAATAACTAACATGGGTGAATTAAGAGGAGGGAGATGCTGGCTAATACGATAGATACAATAGTCATTACACGCGCCAATTTAACTGAAAAAATTAATAATTTACTCCAAACTCCAACCGGCCAAATTTCAAATAAAAAGCTATAGTATGATATCTAGATTGTAGATTCAATGGTTGCGTAAGAATTTTTCTAGAGGGTTTGAAATTTTTTTTTAGGTTTAATAAGGTTTAATTATAACTTTTTTGATCTACTAACCGATTGCAGAATATGTTGATTGATTATTTGATAATAATTGCAACATTATTTTAAAATTTTTTTTACTGCTTTTAGAGGTTTACGTTTACACTGGTTTTGAGTTGCATGCTTTATTGCATGAACCACCACGTAGGAAAAGACCTTGGCAATGCGACTTCAAGAAAGACTTTAGGGGTGCTACTTACGAAAACATTTTGGGGTGCGGCGGGACAACAAAAATGCTTTGACGACGCAACTTTGCGCCTCGTCACGACAATTGAGAAAAGAGTTTGGCCACAGGTCTTAAGAAAAATTTTTACACCCTGCAACGACCCAAGAAAGTACTGTGGCGACTCGACATGCGGAAAGAATTTGAACCGCCGCGTGATTTAGAAAACAGTTCGGGAACGAAGCATGTAAAATGATTTTGCGCCGCGGAGCCTAGCGAAATTTTTTTTTGCTGCAGAACTCGAGAAAAGGCTGTACGCCGCGCCGCCACCAAGAAAAACTGCGCGATTTGGAAAGAGTTTGAGCCGACGCGCGCTTTAGGACTTACAAAAAACTTTGTTTGGCGACAGGACTTACTTTTGACGCTGCGTTAAAAAATATATTTTGGCGACGCGACGTACGAAAAGAATTGACACGGTTCAATTTCAAGGAAAGAATCTGAGCCGCGATTTGATGTAGGAGTCTTTTTGGCGGCGCATATTACAAAAAGACTATAATGCGCGGTGCAACTTTAAACGACTGCGATGTGGCTAGTCTTCACAAAACGGATTTAAAATTTGAAGGCGCGACATGAAGAAAAATTTGAAGGCGCGACATGAAAAAGAGTTTGTACCACGGTGCAGTTTTCTGACAAAATCCGTTTTTCTCATTTCTCCGCATTCCAGAAATATTTGATTGAGGGAAGATCTTTTTTGCGACTCAGAGTCCTTTTCTTGCGTTCAGAGTTTTCACTTGAGATCACTATTGCAGCCGAAACTGGCCAGACCGTGGTAGACCTAAAACTAGAGATAAAGTGCAGACTACGAGCAGTCGCGTGAATTACGACAAAACTTGACAGAGAAAATAATACTATGGCGGCAAGGTTTAAGGAGAAAGTGTCGGCACGACTTGAGAAATTATTTTGGCTCGCTGGTTTGCAGTTGCCAGCCAGTGGTGATAGTTTGCAGTTGTCGATATTAAATCTCTCCGTTCTTGAATTGCCAAATTTAGAACGCGCTGATCTCATTTTAAGCCGCGGAAATCGACCCGGGACTATGCTTCTGTAAGAGTTGAATATTCAGGACATACAATATCAATTAGAAAGAGCAAATAATCAGCTTTAGAGGCATTTAGCATGCAAATATAGTTTCTCAAAAGCATTTGACTTAAAGTAACTTCAGAACATAGGTAACAAGGGAGCAGTGATTTTTTCTGGGTCAAAAATTGATTTTTTGAGCCTGTTCAAATAAAACATCGAAACCCATTATGACCAAATTTTCTGCGCTGCACGCAAATTTTTGGGAAAAACAAACATGCCAAAAAGACGTTTTCAGGCACTTCTGAAAATTTTTGAGAAAAAATTGCTTTTTTTCTCTGAGTATGCTTCCCTTTCAAATTTAATATATATTGCAACCACAGGCGCCTTAAGAAAAATTGCACAGTCCGTTAGTCAAAAAATGATGATTTAAAACAGTCCCAGAGTGGAGATACTTTGGGTCGTCAGGGGGTCAAATTAAAGTCATAATATATTTTTCCTATTATAGAAAAATGAATTCCCTGCGGACTACAATTAGCTTTCAGATCCAACTCCAAAAAAGAAAGCCGTTCGCAACCTCTTAATTAAGTTTGTCTAATTGATGAATAGTCCAAGAGCAGAGCGGGTTTCAACCGAAAGAACTTTCGAAGAAAACAAAATACTCTTGCTTATTGTAGTTTTTTTATTCAGTCAAATTTCGTCGATCAAAAAAATAGTTTCTGATAAAAAAAACTTACGCACAATTGAAAATATTAATTTCCTTAAATCAAATATAAAAAGATATTTTACCTGCAATAACCATTTGCAATGTTCTGGGAGTTTAATATTGCCAATTTGGCCATGCTCTGGACTAATTTTTGCGCGTTTTACCGGTGTTGTTCATAACGCTGAAAACTTAAGGCATATTATTTAAGCGTGGCGTATTATCCCACACTAAAACATCGCTCCAAATTGAATTGAGTGTAGCTAAACGGTTGCATTAATTTCGTACGACTCAATTTCTTACACTTGATCTTTGATATTGCTTAGAATTTTTATTTTTTCAAGATTTTCTTTTCCCAAAAACTATTCGATATGAATTAAGGGACAGTCTGATTATTCAGGTATTTGCCCTGTTTACGAACAGTCTTGATTTTTAGTAATAATTGTTTTAATTACGTAAACGATTCGTAAGTATGAAAAAATGTTTTGAAATCAACGAAATTGATGTTTTCAGAAAAAAAGCCGAAAAGTTTGCATATGAGCTATGATTTCCGGGTTTCGGCCTGTTATTAGATAACCATGTATACAAACTCGTCGACAAATGTTGTGAATCGAAATTGGAGAGTAAACTTACGAAATAAATAATAAATAACTATGTACTTCTTCCTTGTCTCGATCCTGAATGGTAAATTTTTTATTTGTCCGCTCAATGACAAGTATGATACTTGAATTAGACTACTGAAATTGATCACGCTTTTAGCAGGAAAAGATAACCCGTTTGTAGTGGGCTTAAACTGACGGACTGTATTTATACTGCAGGCTCCTCTTTTCACCGGGTCGAGGTGCTCGATTTATGTTTCGATCTACTCGACCAAAAACTGGTATGATTCGACGGTCTCGATCAAATTTATGTTTCGACTTTCTCAACCCACCAAAAAAAAAAATTTGACTTTGCTTGACTCATTTCAGATATGTTTCCACTTTCTCGACCAAAATTTGATAAATTTTTATATCTTGAGTGCCTTGACCGTCTTTTAAAAACTAATTTGTTCTAACTCGCATTTATATGTTTGACTCTATCGACCCAAATTGAGTTTGTTTTGACTATCTCGATTATCTCGACAAATAAAAAAATCTTTCTCGCTTTATTGTCCACTTTAGTTGCTCGTTGCTCCAAAAAACTGTTCAACATCCTTCATCCTTGGTCTCTCATTGAAAACACATCTGCTATAATTTTTTGTTACAAATAATGGAGATGTTTTTTTTCAAATTTTGCTTATGTGTAGTTCTCAGTATCAATCAAATAGCTGAGATAAAGAGACGGTTTTTATTGCGCCTGAACAAAGTTTTTCCTCTCTTTTGTTAATAATTCGTTGGTACAGTAAACTTCTGAAAACAGTAACAAAAATTTCCAAAGATCTGCTCGAACAATGTTTCGAATGTGCTCGACGACCAATGCTTCAACAGTGCTCGAATTATGTTTGTGCTCGACCTCAGTTTCGACTGTGATCGATCTATGTTTTGACTATGCTCGACATATGTTTCAACTTTCTTAATCAAAAATGGGTATATTTCGCCTGTGCTTGATCTATGTTTTGTTTTCTATTATTTCTTCACTATCAAGTAACATGAGTAAATTGTTAAAAACTTATATTGATTGCTAACTAATCATTATAATTAGGATAAACTTTGAAGATTTTTGGTTACTTCACTTGAGCCCTTCTTACTAACTGATCCAGGCTAAAACAATTATAAGACTAGTAATTTCTAAAATAGTATCTAACGATCTACTTGTGTTCTAATTATACCTGAACCTTGTGGAATGTTTTACTATTCTCCAATCCTTGATCACAAATAAAACCCCTAAGCAAGATTAAGTAAGTTTTCTTTCAAAAATATTTAGCCAGGAAAAAGTAAACATCATTCTAACGACTCGATATCTCTCCAACCCGTCATGTCATCCTCGACAATCTATGCCTCAATTTTCGATAACCACACAACAACAGTAAGAACTAACAGTTTACGAAATAAAACTCTTACCCCTGAATTTTGAATTTTGCATCCCTCATCCTAAACATTATGTCAAGAGATAATTTAGGCAGTAATGATATTTTTTTTGTGATGATGCTTGCTTTGAAAAATAAAATAAACTATAAGAACATGTAAATGCAAAATTGCTCTATAGAAAACGTTTTACGAGCTGGATCTCGCAATTTTGTGTTAGTTTTCTTCGCGAATCTGGATTGAAACTGTTGATTTGAAAACTGATATTTGAGGAAATTTCGGTAGATTTACGGTTAAAATTGGAAAAAATAAGGTTGTGCTCGACCTATGTTCCAACTGCCCTCGACCTATGTTCAAATTTCTTGACCAAAAACAGGTACATTTCCACTTTGTTCTTCACTTAAAACTGCTTCTCGACGTCGAAAAATCAGTGGCAAAGCTGCACTTGCTCTGCTTGCAAAGTCGAAACATAATACGAGCACTTCGGCCCGGGTTACTGCATTTATAATTCATCTTTGTGTATACACTTGTATTTGCGCGGCAACACCCTAGCCTCCCCGGAAGTGAGTCTAACATGAGCTTTACTTATTGACCGATAAGTAACTTATTGACCGGTTGTCACTTCGCGCTCTTGTTTAAGGAAACGTCATACTCTTGCAACCGACACAGTAAATTGCGTTAATGTAGACGTCTGCAACCCGGTTCGTTCATTTTTCTCAAAACCTGTCTCATTTTTCTCAGAAACTTGTCTGTTTCTGGTGCTATTTGTTTAAGAAACTGGTCAAGTAAAAACTTTTTTTGATTTTTCTACTTTTGTCTCCTTTTAGATTTTTATTTGTCAAATAAAACAAATGAAAAAATTATTTAGGAAAACTCAAAAACAAAAAAATATATAGGTAAAATTAAGTTTGTTGTTCATTAACAAAATGAACAAAGTTTTTGAAATTCTGAAAAGAAGTTAGATAAATTGAAAACGCTGAGAGAAGGATTCATAGGGTCGACAATGAATTATCAGAGTTGGGAACTCTAAAACCTGGTATTAGTGCCTGCATTCACTTTCACTTTTCTTTAAAAAATGATGTGCTCCACTCTACATTTTGGTACATAGTCTTAGGGCACTACCAGTTGCAATATGTTTAACTTGGCCTCGATTGAAAATTTAGCTTCGTAAAGTTTTTACTTTCAAGCGCTATTTTAAAATTTAAAAAAAATTGTAGAACAAAAGAAGCGTGGTTGCTATAAAAAATGGAGAAGAGCAAAAGTACAAATTAATAGGCAAGTGTTGAACTGTTCTCTCTTTTAAGTGCTTTTCGCTTTGACTGCGAATGTATCTCCCCTCGCAAGCTCTCTCTCATTGTGGACTGCTCACTCTGGTTCACTCATTCGGATGGAAATTTGTTTCTGTTGCTCACTCATCATATCCATGAGCCTAGTCAGGGCTTCTTCCAATGACACCCCTCATCGACCAAAGGAAACGTTGCTCAAAAGTCAAAAATCAGTTGAAATGACAAGAATTATTTTTAAAAAATTTTGTTTGTGCTATAAAAAGAAACCCACTGAGAAACCAAAATTTTGAAATTTTGCTTAGATCCTTTTTGTAGAAGCTACAGAAATTCTAATTATCGAAATACTATATTCGTGTTTTACAGTTCAATACGCAGATAAACCTACGGACTGTGGTGCAGATCAGAAAGAATAGGAGACTTAATAGCGTCCTGAAAATGTTTGAACAGTAAAATTCTGAAAAGTAATTAGCAAAAAAATGATGATATTCTGGATCAAAAAATAAAAAACCGAGACTGCTTAAAAGAGCTGCAAAAAATTTTGTTGATAATGTCAATCAAGCTTACCAGTATATCCAAAACAGCCTTAGAGATGGATAAGCAAATCAAAAAGCCTGCCGCTAAGAGAATTTGTCTGCGCCAGTTGTATACTCGCGTTGGCACTTCTGAAGAAAGAAAAGATTTGAAAAACAAAAGTCCTCTGTAAAAGTTTTTACTAAGGACAAAGTATTAAATTTTTGCTATACAAAACTGAAAAATTAAAGAAATATATAAAAAACATTTTAGTAAACAAAAAATTGGAAGTTTAACGGTGAAGACGAAAACTTTGGTTGAGCCCGCTACATTGAACTTGATGATTAATTGCCAATTCTTGAAATTCATCACACAAATAGCGCAGAGGTTTTTCTGCTCAAGTATCTGATATTTGAATTTTGTTAAACGGGCTATTGTACCATTATTCACAAAAAACTTGTTTTGTTTCGCTGTTTTTCCAGAATTCTTTGGTTTGGCAAAAACTGATTTTAGCCTACAAAGAGGCTAATCAAACGTATTCTTAGAGTTTTCGAGCAGCTGTTTTGTAACCATTGTAAAAAATAAGTTCCTAGAAACGCTTCCAAACAAACGCATGACATTATATTTTGATAAATTAGACTTACTGAACTGAATTCAATCGGTCAGTTTTAAATATATGTTTTGATATTTGAGAAAGCCAACATAGCCTTTAATTTTGCTAATTCAAAACTAAAGGAAGATTGCTTTGGTGTTCCTGAATGATCTGTTTTAGTCCACTGCTTTTCATAATCTCGATTACTGATGTCAACTCAAACCAGGAAAATTTAAATTCTATTTTCTAATTGGAAACGAACCTGTAGCTGTAATTGGCAGACGTTTAAATATGAAAACTGTACACATTAAACACCTGTGACGCCCTAATTAAAACAGCAGAATGGTTGAATAAAAAAGCTTTTTTTTACAGCAGATAAAATTAAAACCCTAATTTTTAGCATGAGTAAACTAAAAAAAAAAAAACTTTCATTTGAATCATCAGCCTATTCAAAAAAAGTTTTTCGTTATTAAGATTTTAGATTTCATATAATTCAACAGCTAAAATTTGATGAACAAATCAATTTTCTCGCTGAAAACTATACGGAGAATCACGGAAGTTTTTGTAGGTTAAGAAAATTTATCTCTTCTATGCACGTTGTCACAACTTTTAACATTATTGTGCAAATTAAAATAGAGTATAGATTCTTGACTAACGCATCCACAAAAAAGATATTGATGTTTTTCTAGATTGAAAAGTAAAGCATTTATTCAGAAGAGCCTTAAGAGCCCATAAAATTTAACCATATCAAATTCAACGTGATGAAAATTTTAAATGTTAAAAATATTTATTTTAAAAACTAGTGAGAAAAGGGTCTATAACCTTGAACATTACGTTCATTTTTTGTTCTTGATATCTAAAAAAACTTCTGATATCTTTAGAATTTATCAAAACAAATCAACACAGGTTTTTGTGCTCAAGTTTTTGTTTTTTGAAATGTGTTAAGCGGGTGATTGTACTACAAAGAGGCTAATCAAACTAAATTTTAAAGTTGTCGAGCAGCTGTTTTGTAAGCAATGTGATAGATAAGCGCCTAGAAACACTTCTATGCAGCCGCATGGTTTCATGTCTCGATAAGTCAGACTTACTGAGCTGAATACAATTGGTCATTTTTAGGATATATTTGGATTTAGAGGAAAGCCGATTTAGCCTTTAACTTTGCTAATTCAAAACTAAAACAAGAAAGCTTTGATGTTCCTGAAAGATCTGTTTTCAGTCCACTGCTTTTCATAAACTCAATTAATGATGTCAATTCAAACCAGGAAAATAAAAAATCTCAAAAAATTTAAGTTCTGAGATTTAACTTCTCACTCAGCACCACATTCGCCACCAGATCTTTTCTCTGTTTTTAGTCTCAAAACAATCGAAATCATCGATATAAAGTCATAGTCAAACTGATTTTAAAAATGCACCCAAAGGAGTTGTTGTTTCCGGGTTGCAGTTTTTCAAAAATTCACCTGAATTTATGTTCAATTCGGCGGTTTTGACATAAACATGTCAGTATCCATGAGCATTATAGTTTTTGTAAAAATCAGCGATTGTTTTCTTCGGATGTTCAATTTTGTCAAGGTTGAACACAATCTTTTTTCCTCCTGCATTGGCTAAAAATGTTTCTCTTGTTCAGAAGTTGCTTTCTTGTTTCTGTTTTGACAATTTTTGCGTTCTCCGGTTTTGCTTTCTAGGTTGGAACGAAGGGTTACCACTCGATGTAGTATTTGCCTATAATATGTCAACAAACATTGAAAAAACATGCATTTCATGACATTAGGATAATGGCAAAAATCTTTTGTTTTTCAAAATTCTCTTTATAATTAAATTTTTTAGAAGCTAAAATCCATTTTGTGGATCATCCTCAAGGCTGATTTAGTAGTTTTCCCCAAAATTGTACTATATGAGATTATTGGAACAATGTAGCTTCTATAAAGGTTCTTTTTGATATTCCGGTTTGTATCGTTAGCGCTATTTCAATTTCGATTTAAAAATGCTTTAATTGCTTTCTCACATCTTTCAATTGCGTTTGCTTACCAGGACATGTCCTTAGACTCAATTAAACCAAAACCCTTCTCTTGGTCAGTTTTTTCTAGTATTTTCAATTTAGCTAGGTATTTGAGTTTCCTTTCAGTTTCAAAATGTTAATTTTTTATTATTCAGAGTTATAAAGTTCTGACTACACCCTTTTCACAATGTGGCCGCGCTGATTTGCAGAGTGATCTTGCTGATACTAATAACTTTCTAATTATCTGATTAAACGAATCACCTTGACATGCCACATTCCTTGAGATCGTTAATAAAGAGGACGAAGTTTAGAAGCTCCAGTACTGAATCTTGTGAAAACGCGCTTTTAACCCGAGTTCTAAGGAAAGCAAATTGCCATCTTTCGCTCTTTGTTTTTGACATGTAGGGTAGCTTTCCAGCAAATCCAACATTTCTCCAGCAACACCATTGTTCTGTAGTTTCTCTGATAATTTTTCATGGGTTAATTTTTTCCGCTCTTTTGGAAACAAGGTAGAGAGCTGTCGGTTTTCGAAGTTCGAAATTGTCATACACTTTGCTCATTTATGGGATCATTTGTGTTATTGTAGACTTATAATTTGTGAATCCATGCTACTCTTTGCAAAAAAAAACTCAATTTTTGAACAAAAAAATAAAGTATCGAAAGTTTTCCATGTGCAAGCCACAAGCGACATGAGACGGTAATTGGATTAAAAAGTTACTGTAAACAGGGATTAAAAAGTTACTAGTTTTGCACATGTTAGGGAAAATATGTTTAGTTGCGTTTACGTTGAAGACGAAGTGTCAACATGAAAGTTGAGTAATTTGCAGGTTTTTTTGTGAGGTAGATTGTTAAAATCAACAGGACGTTTCGCTTTTCCGATAAGTAAGTTTTCAAAGGTGACCTCAAACTTTTTTTTCTGAAAAGGTTTTTCGGGCTTGTTGAAAAAAATTATTGAAAAATTTCAATAAAAAAACTGAGCTTTTTTGTCAGTGACAGCTTGCAGGTCATTTATTTAATTTTCCGAGGGAACATGAAAAGATTTGCAAAAGCTTTTGGGTTGCTTTTGCATATCTGAACAACCTTTTTTTTCGGGGATTGATTGTTGAAACTGTTTTTGAGTTTCGTTGATTAGTACTCCTACTCTTGATTCCCGAGTTTCTAGGTTCTTCCAAAGGTTTTTCGCGAGCGTTGTATTGTTTGGCAGACTCCTGTGATGATTTTTCTTTTTGATGATTTTTTAAGAAATTGTGTATAGCCAAGCACACCACAAATGAAAAACAATATCGACGTTCAAGAATCAGTAGGACAAAAAAGAATTTTGTTCAGTTTTTATTTCAATTTATCCAGCTAAAGTCTCATTTTCAGGCACGGTCTTTGTTACTTTAAACCAGTCTTTGAAATGATTTTGAGCTGTTGCGGTTCTGCTCAACAACAATATCGAAGTTGCTGAATAAATAAGATGTCAAGTGTGGCTTTCAATTGTTCTTTCATGAAGGGTATTTTCAGATTTTTTGAAACATCCTTACTTGTTTTGTAGTCCGAGGTGTACTGACTAGAAAAAATCAAGAAAAATCGAGTTTTATTTTATCAGTGACACCTCTTTAGGTCAATTAAATTAATTTCCGAGGAAAGTTGAAGTGATTTACGAAAATGTTTGTATTACTTTTGCACATCTGAATATTTTCCACTATCGAAGATTGAGTGTTCAATTGGTTTGTTGTTTTCGTTGAATTGTAGTCTAGCCTTTGATTCCAGAGTTTCTAGCTGTACAAGATTCTTCGCGAAGTGTTTTTTCCAGAGCGTTTCCTTGCAATTGATGTATCATGATTGGCCCATTTTTTTGATGAAGACTCATCTGAAGTTTTGTATTTTCAGGAATTTGTTTTTCAAAGATCTTTTATAGCCAAAGATTTTTTAAGATCGTTCTTACTTCAAACCAGTCGTTTGAAACTACTTTGCACTGTTGCGGTTGCTGCTCAACAACAATATTAAGTTGCTGAATAAACAGGTGATGGCTTCCAATTGTTGTTTCATCCAGGCTTTTCGAAATATCAGGTTTGTTTTGTAGTCCGAGGTATAAATACTGACTGGAAAATTTCAAGAAAAAAGTCGAGCTTTTCCTTTATCAGTGATAGGTCTTAGGTCAATTAAATATTTTTCCAAGAAAAATTGAGATGATTCCCGAATGCTTTTGGAATACTTTTGCAAAACTGAGAATTTTTCTTTCGAAGATTGAGTGTTCAAACTGTTCTTGATTTTCGTTCAGGCACTTGAGTTGTAGTCAGGCACTTGATTCCAGAGCTTCTAGCTTAACAAGATTCTTCGCGAACAGTTTATACAAGCACTTCCTCATGTTTTTCCGCCTTTGTTTGCAGTTGATGTGAGTTAGGACCGAGTTGGTTAACTCATAGAGTAATTTCGGATAGGGTACACCGTCTGCTCGTCACGCTATCTTATTTTCGGCCGGATAGATTCGTGCAACTTCTTAGTCTAATACCGATCCTAATCTTACTCTTATACTATCTAGTCTCAGGTTGTTTAACTAGTCTCTGCTAGGCTCAATAGATCTAGGGTATACTGGTTTATTGCGGCTGCTGAAGTGCTCGGGAGAGTCCAACTAATTTCTAAGTTAAATTCAAATCTCTCTGGTGCTGAAATTACAAGTAACTTCAGCACTTACAAATAAGTGGGTTGTTAGTTAGATGGATCATGATTGGTTAATATTAAATACTTTACATTGGTAAAATATCTAAATTATCCAATCATAAAATGTAGTTTAGATCAGGTTCCACCCATCCGGGTTTTACAGAGTTTTTTAGAATAGTTCTTCTGCAATTCGAAGGATGGATGATGGAAGTTGGTGTTTGGCGAACATCTTATTTCTTCTGTTTCCTTTTTGTTAAAGAAGTTCCAGGAAGCTGGAGTTAGAGACATAAGACGTTGTGTCTTCTAGTGACAACGACTAAGTCTTCGCAACAAACTCAAATCTGATTTCAGAATGGTTGGCTATGTCAGGTTTTTCTGTTCTGCGTGGAGAACTTCTTTTGTGTCTGATCTAGTTTGGGAATGGCGTGGAGATTGTGCGTGGAGGGGATGCCTGGTTACTCGGATCTGTACGTATACTTGAACATCGAGGTGGTCCTTGGTCTAGTTCAATGAAGTCCTTTTCTGCGAAGTCAAGTCGTACTCTAAATCCTTTGAGTTGTGATTGTGAGTGGCATATCGATTGTGGTTGGTCATTCTCTCTCGAGTGTAGTGGGGTCGTTTTGTCTTTAGATGTTCGTCCTTGGTGTTGTATTCTGATCTATGTATTGCATAATGTAATTTACATTTTATAAAACATTTATTAGTTTAATATTTTTTAATTATGATTTTAGTTAGTTGTTTTCACAAAAGCTTTTTGTTTTAGTTTGGTTATTTTGAAGAGTTACTCACACTTGAGTAGCTCTTATTAAAAATAGAGGTGTGGTCACAAAGCGTGGATGTAGCGCGGTGGGTTAGGCCGGCTATAGAGCATGCTCAGGACGTCCTTCCTGGTGGGTTAGGCCAGGAGTGGGAGTATGATTTCATGCGGTTTTTGTGAGGGGTCCTGTTATGTGACAACGTTTTATGTTGGGTTTGTTGTGGTTTTTCTTATGTCTTGTTGGTTATGTCCTTTTTCCAAAAATCAAATTGTTCGTGGTATGGGTTTGTCTTTCGACTTTTTTGTGTTTTATTATTTCTTTCTTAGACTTTATAATAGTCTTCAAAAGAATAAATTATCCAGTTTTAAACTGGGTTAATCCGGTTTGGGTACCGTTGGTTTCCTTTTCTTAGTCATGCTGTTATTCTATGATTTGTGGTATTTAGTAAGCTGCGTTGGTTAGTTTTGTTTAATATATGATTCCTTTCCAACCGGGTTAAAGGAAAGTTTGAAACATGTTATTATATGTTAGAGTTGTTGAGTGTGAAAACTTGAAACTGAAATTCATTATTTTTAAACAATTCTTCGTGGGCGAGCTGTGCGAGTGTGGATAGGATTTCTGTGCGAATGAATGAAAATATCAAAAGGTTAGTACTGCAATTGCATTTTATTAATTTACTGCATAGAATTTGGAAATTTACTGCTAGTTATGGGGGAATTTTAAGTTACAAATTTTCATTATAATTAGATTTACTGCTTGTGGGGAAAATTTTAGAAATGAATTTACGGCATTGGTATTAAATTTATAAATTTATAAGTGTAAGAGATTAATAGAATTGTTGAAATCTGTTTGATGAAATTTGCGATCTTTATTTGTCTTTTGTGGTTTTTGTAGGTGATCGTCGGATGAAGGCTAAAAATCTAAAGAAAACATGAATAAAGTATGGTGAGTTTTTTAATATTTTAATTAGTTAGTAATATTCATTTAATTCATACTTACCTGTTAGTCGTCGGGGAAAAAACCGTGGGGGAAGATGTCGTGAATTAGTTCTGAAGTTGTTAGTAGTTTAGCTAAGATGCGGATGATATTTTTAGTCTGAAGCAGTGGCCAAAGCAATTGAAGTGCCTTAATAGTGGTTAGTTCTTCAGTGCCAACTGCAAACTCATAAGGTGTGTTTTGGATTAGATTATATAATTTGTGATTGAATTTAGTGTTGTGGATGAATTCTAAAATTGGGATTTCTATAGGTTGTACAAACTCGTGCGGGATAAGGAAGGGTCGGGATTCTTCGGCGTTGAAGGTCTTGGTGATGGGACAGAAGATGTACATTTGGGTTATGGGGTCATAATTACGAAGAATACCATGGAGGTTAGTGTCTTTAATACAATATGTGAAATTTAGGAAAAATGGTGAAGTGTATTTGGAATTAATGAATTGAAAACGATGGTGTGGTTGTCTAGAGGGTGTGTGTAGGTCAAAGTGATTTTGGATGAAGCGATAATAACTATATGTGTGGGTTTGTTTAGTGCGCAACATAATATCGTGTGAGCAGTGTAAATCTCTTTCGTGTGGTGCAAGGAAATGAAAGGTTAGTGAAAATATTTGGAAGCGTTCTTTAAAACTTTCGTATGCTTGTGTGTCTGTTAGTGCTTCTGAAATAATGTGATCAAACTTTCGGTCGAAGATGTTTAGTGTAAATATATATGGTGTCTTGATGAAAAATTTCTCAGTAATTTGTGGATTAGCGAAGCGATCGTCGTCTAAGAATTGATCTTGGTTAGCTCTGATGATGTTGTGATCATATCATTCGAGTGTATATTCGTTAGCTCTAGGTGCAGTGTGTGTTTTTAGTGATTTTTTATATCCAACGTAAGTAAATTGTCTAGCGGTTAGTGGTGTAGTGAGTCGATATAGCATGTCCGTATTTCGCTCTATATCGATGTGAGTGTTAGATAAAGGTAAGCAAAGAGGGTTAGTAAAATGATAATATGAGGTCCAAGAGAGAGTGGGCATTAAAACGTATTCATCTACAAAGTTGCGTGTTTCGTTAGTGTCGTGGGGGGTGTTTAAGGTGTATTGTGGGAATGAGGGTAAGGTGATGGCTAAAAATTCTTTTGTGTTAGTATGCTTGGGGTGGTTGATGTATTCACGGGCTGTTCCTGGTTTTGCTGGGAAAGGATGGTTGGGGAACTTTCTTTTAAAGGTGCGGTAAGCTCTATTAGTGTTGAGTGAAGATTCAGTTGACGTGGATGATGGTGCTAATGATTCAGTATAATTTGAAGAGGGTGTAGGGGTAGGGGGGTTGGATGAATTTATTGTGGAGGAGATTTGGTTTATGGTTGGGGTATTAAGGTGGTAGGGTTGTTGTTGAAGGGTAATAAAATTATCTAGCTCTGGGGAGATTCGGGGGGTGTCTGGAGAATGAGATGATTGGTCAGAATGGTATGAGGAGTAGGTTGGGGTAACTTGGGAAGCATAAGAGGGTGTGGGAGTAATTGGGTCAGGGTTATTGGATAATATGGGTTGAAAAGGGGGTTGAGAAAAATTAGAAGAGTTATGAAAATTATTGGATGGGGATGGTTCTGAGTCGGCAAATTCATCGGGGGTTTCAATATTCGGGTTATTGAGTTGTGAGATGGAATATAAAACTGAGATGTGTGAATTAGTGTCGGAATTCATGCCTGATGTTACATTACTAGGTGGAAAATCGGGTGGCGGAAAAGCAAAAAGTGGTATTATTGGGATTGGAGAGGTAAGATTGGTTGGGTGGGAATTTGATCGGTGTAGTGATCCAAGTTGGCGGCTCATCGTGGGCTAAAAAAATGATTATTTTGAGACTGAAAAGCGGTGGTATGGGGTTGTTCAATAATTTGTTCATAAGTATTATCATCTTGTGACTGGTGTGTCATTATATGTTGGATGGGACTTTGTGATGTGGTGAGTCGAAAATTTGGATTATGTGTGATGGCTAAATTTCGAAAATTTCGTGGGACTAGGGATAGTGGATGGTTATTTGGTAGGGCTGGTAATTGTGGTGCCGTTGGCGTTATGTCTACATTGTTATGTTCTTCGTCGTATGTATTTTGTCGTGTTGCTATTTTTGTGTTATATTCTTTTATTTGTGCGTCTAAAAGAATTTTGTTTATAGATGTAGAAAAGATTCCAAAAAATCCTGCAAAGAGTATGCGTGCTACGCTTGCTTGTCTGTTTACTTGTGTGTGTATAGCACATGTGTTGTAGATTCCTTTTAAAAGTGAGAAAAGAAATCCAATAAAGTTAAACATTGCGTATAAAATAGTCAATTTTTCTAAGATGTAGTAGGGCCATCCTAGAAAATCGAGGATCTCATTTTTGAGTGTAACAAAGCTAAAAATGTTAATTGGTGATATATCTTGGGGACGGTATTTTTCACCGTTTAGATATATATAATCTTTAATGTCTTTAAAATATCCGCTATAGTCTTGCGTGTAGATATCGGCAAATCCTGCGGTTTCTGCAAGTTTGCGTAAATTTTGGTCTATTGATTGTCCTTGTATAGTGTCCATTTGTGTTAATAATTCTTGGAATTGTTGTGTTCTAATGTGATGTTGAATATCTGATTTTGAATAGATTCCTATTGATTGTAAGTCTATATTTGGGTTTCGAGCAATAGCGCGAATGCTTTCTGGTGAAAATTTTTTGAGTGATTGCATTAATGTGGGATATGGAGTGAGAAGATAATATTTATTTTCATCAGGGTTTAGTTGTACTACATTGTGGCTGTTTTCTGATCCACATGGGACTGCGGTATCCCAGAAATAGGTTCTTCGTGAAAGTGTATCCACGAAATGTACTTTATTCTTATAAAAGATAGGGATTCTTTTATAACATCTTTTATCTTCAAAAACGTATAGTGGTGATATTTTTTTAGTACAAGTATAAAACCATAAGATGTTTCCTTCATAGTCTAAAAAATTTGATCTATTTCCAGATAATAAGTATCCTGCATAGGGTATTTTTAATACTGCTAGTGCAAGTGATTGTAATATTTGTGTTCGTTCTAATTCGCATAGTTGGTGTAGTGTTTCTAATTCGGAGAGTGACATTTCTTGAAAAATTCGGCTAATTGTATAATCTAGTTTCATATCTAAATGAATATCATAGTGGATATTACCGAAATATGTAGTATTCATTAGTGATAATTCTTGTAAGCGTGTGCTTCTGGTGTCATGGGGTTTTAGATGTCCACCAGGTTGTCCGTTGCTTTTTTCAAAATTAACTGGTATATAGGATGTTCCTTCGTTTGGAGGATGACCTGTGGCATATGGGTCAATTTTTACTTTTCCAGTGGTCATGTCGAATCCTTTTTCGTATTCAACTAATATCTCGGAGTATTGTGTTTTGTGAAGTGGGTTTCTGTATTTACATGCAAGTTCTGTTTCTTGATATATTTGAAAACGTGTCAATTTATTTTCTATATTGTCTATGTTTCTAAAATTAGAACTTAGTTTTCGTGATGGATGGACTTGTTCATATGGAATTGATTGTATAAAATATTTTTCGTGAAATTTTATCATACGAGCGTGTATTTTTGCTACTTGAAATGTTGTACATGTATCTTCGGGGAACCAAACAATTGTTGCTTGTGTTCTCGTTGTAGGGTCGCAATAACCTTGATCATTTTTACAAGGTAATCGGATTCCTTGATAGATCATTGTATTATCTGATAAATCTCGTGTTAGTTGTATTTTTTCGAGTTGTATTTTCCAATCGAAAAACATTATTTCTTGGTATCCTTTATTTTTTGTGTCTGCTTTGCAGTTTGATGGGTCATTTATACCAATGTGTGGTATCCAATGTTTATCGTGTAGGTCATAGGTTAATCGTCCGTGTGCGCCGTTATACGGGTATTTTTCGTCTAGTTTTATATGTCCTTGGTGTCTTTCAAGTTGTGATTGATGTACAGAGTCTGGAAAAACTTGAAAATTAACTAACTTTATTTGGGAGTTTTTATTTTGTGTGATGTTTAGTCTAAGTAATTCATTTTTACAATCGTCGGGATTGAGATGTAAAAGACGTTCTATATTACTTTGATAGAATGATTCATGGTCAAGTCGGTTTTTGTTTCCGTTCGAGACTTGTGAACAATGTACTTTCTTTTCGGAAAATGTTGCTGTGAATTTATAACCTGTAACTGTTGTTGCTCGGGCTTTTGAATAGAGTGTTGCTATTACATCTGTGGTTTCTATAGCTTGTGGTTCTGTTTCACATTGTGATACTTGATTTATTGCATATTTATGTAGTGTTTTTTGTTCATTTTCTTCACAATCGTAATGTGTTACTAATAAATCTTGTGGTCCTGTACGAGGGGAAGGGTTTATGTTTTGATTTGAGATTACTAGAAAAAGGAGTTGGAGAAAAATTAATAATTTTAGAATATACATGTGTGTGATAATCCTGAGTATGGATTATAAAATGTAATGTAGCCAATTGTGTTTTTGGTATATCTGTCGTATTTGTATATTACTTCAGTAGTTATAAACGGTGGTGGTAGTGATTGAGCTGTTATGTTAGGTGGATTTAATGGGTAGGGATGTTGGGTAATATTATTTAACTTAACTGTGATTTCAAACTTTAATTGTAAACTGTTTTGTTGGAGTATTTGAATATTGTGATCACGGATATCGTTGTGAATATCTTGGCGATATTGTAATCTGTTAAGTGCCCAGTTATGAAGGCGGTTACTTTCTTGATGTTGTCCAAATAGTGGTGGAGGTGCTGTAAATGTATTCCAATCTAGTCTTAAAGGAATATTTATTGATGATTGTTCTCGATATCTGGCGTCGAGATTATTTGGAAAATTTAAGTTAAAAGGTGGTGGTGAAATCTGGCTTATTGATGGTGTTGATGGTAGTGATAATGTTTCTGGTAGTGATGAGGATGTTGTTGTATCCGTAGAAATATCTATGGGGTCATTGACTAAATTTGGTTCACCTTGTGTAAATGAATGTGTAGTCCAATATGGAAATCGTGATGTTTGGTTTGTGGGGTTGAAAGGGTTTTCACGTATTTGCTCAGATGTTGGTGTTGAACCTAAGTAATCTGATGGTAGGCTTGAGGTGCTACGTTGTGAAAGAATCGTAGGGGTTTCTGGTAATGTATCAATGGTGTTTTCTGGAGTGTTTTGTGATGGGGATTGAGGTATATCAAAGTGAACTCGGGGAGTTTGAAAATTTCTGTTTCGTCGAGGATGTATAATTTGTCTATTTATTTCGACTGTATTTTGGTTTTGACTAGAATTTCTTATTCTACTTAGTTCTTGTGGTAGTGTTGGGTATAGGTTATATGTTGGTTCGCTTAGAGGTGCTTGTCGTTGAACTGGTTCTAGTGGTTCTGATAAACGAGCGTGTCGTTCTTCAAAAGTGTATGGATTGTCTTGAAAAGAAATTCGTGTAGATGTTTGAGGGTTTTGAGTAGTTGAAGGTGGTGTTTGGTTATCTTGGGATGATGTCGGTGAAGACTGATTCTGTGACTGTTGGGTAGCAATTTTTGATGGATTTTTGAATTGTTACTTTAGTGGGAAGGTTTATGTTTATTATAGTATTCTTCCAAAAAAAGAATTAGAAGGATTGTTGCTAGGGCAAATGTGAAGATTGCTTTCTTTATACATTTACATATTGTCAAAATGAGGAATGATAAAAATGTTATGAAAATTACAAACAATAAAAAAATATCGGTTCTACTGAAAATTGTTCGTATCATTTAGACAAGTTGTATAAATCGTACCTGTGGATATAATCAAGGGTTTTGGAAAGTTGGAGGAATAGTTCGAGTATAGTGTAGAAAATTAAAAAAATGTTACAAAAAATGATTAGGATTATTAGAAAAGATTCAAGTATATCAAAAAGAAATATTATAAAGGTTTCAAGTATTGTAAAAAAATGTTTAAGATTTATGAGTATTTGAGTAACTGATTGAGAGAAGAGCATTTAAGAAATGATCTCTTGGTCGAATATTTTTTGCTGTTTGAGGCGATTTTCTAGTGTGGTCGGATTATTTATTAGTTTTTTGACAAGTGGGTTGAGTTTTGTAAAAAATTGTTGGGGGCAATTTTCATGGTGACTGGGAGGTCGTCTTTTTCTTTATTTTTGTTTGTCAAATGATCCGGGGTATGGTGAGATTTTTATACTTTAGGCTAATTAAAATGTTCATTTTGTTACTTTAGGCTAAGTTAACAAATTTGCTTTGGGGGTATTCGTGGTCTGAGTTGGGGAAATATTGTTGATCTTTGGGTTATTAGATAAGGGAGGGGTATGGTATTATGGTGATATTTATTTTAGTTGTCAAGTTGGAGTGGTTTGCTTATTTTTGACCTGGAGGTCGTAAAGTTATAGTTATAGATGTGCCTGGAGTTCTATATGATTCGTCTAATTGGTCTTAGTTTGAGTTAGAGAAAGTGACGGATTGGATGAATCCTATTGGTCTATTTTGAACTAGAATTATTACGTACTTGTCAGCATGTTATTTTGAAAAATGTAAATGAAAAATGTTTCGGAGGTTTCAAGATTGTGAAGCAAATGTTAAAATTACTTTTGAAATTCCACTTTCTTTAAAATTTTAGATTGGGGGATGAATATTTTATAGTTTTTACGTGGTTGATTTCGGAGTCTTGTTGTTTTTCTATTTTCTGATTTGTCGATTTGTTCTTGGGGTATTATTTGTTCGGTCATTTTTCTATTTTTTCTTTGTTTTGGAGATTCTTTATGGTTTTGTGTATTGTTTTTGGTGGCGGTTGGTTTTGTGTTTTGATTTTCGGTGGGGTTATCATTTTGTTCTGTGTTTTTCAGATGTGGTTCATTTTGAATGATTTTTAATCCTGTGAAAGAATATAATTGAGTTAATTCGCGGAGTGCGTATTCTTTTGGGTAATAAGGTAATAGGTTGTTTCGATGTTGAACGATTTCTTTTTTGTTTGAGTCGGTAATTTTATATGTGACATCAGTGGGTTTTGCAATTATTTGGTATGGTCCTTTTCGAAGGGGTTGTAGTTTTTTAGAAATTCCTTTTTGAGTATTAAAATTAGGTATTAAAACAAATGTTCCAATTTTTAATTCGGAGGCTGGTGTAAAACGTGAATTGATTTGTTCATTAATGTTTTGTCTTTGTAATAACTTTTTTGTTATTTTTTGATAAATTTCATTGTGTTTTTTATCTCTATTTAGAATCCATTCGGCGTGTGTACCGGAGGCTAGTTTAAGAATTTGTGGGTGATGAAAATGATCTTCATCGTGTGTATGTAAAGGTAGGTTATAACAAATTGAGTCTTTATTTGGTTGACAATAACCTTGTGCGTTTTTATGAGAATTTGCTGTAAACATTATTGGTTTCCGTGGCTTTTGGTTAAAAACCATTTCGTATGGTGACATTCCTAAAGTTGTCGTAATTTGTGAATTATATGCTAAGGGAAATAATTTTACATCTGCTGACCATTCGGTATATTTTGTATCATTTCCGTTGATGATACATCTAAGATATTCTTGTAATGAACGGTTCATACCTTCGACTAAGCCGTTTGTCCAAGGTGCATGAGATGTACGTGGTTTGTGTTTAATGTTATATAAATGACATAGTGTGATAATTTCATTATTTATGAATTCTGTACCGTTGTCTGTAACTAAAATTTCTGGTAGTCCGAATTTTGCTATCCAGTGTTCATAGAGTGTTGTGTAAGCGTAATAAGCGTTACAATGTGGTACTGGGTTAAGTGCTACATAATGTGTAAATGCGTCAACAATTACCATAATGTAGGAGTTTCCTTCTGATGAGGGTGAAATTGGTCCTTTAGTATCAAATGAGATACGATGATTAAAGTACAAACTTTGTCCTTTAAAATCTTGTTTTTGTGCTATTTGTTTTTGATTTGGGTAAGGTTTATTTAGTTGACATACTATACAGTCATTGCATAGTACTTTTATCCAAATTGGTGCATTTGGGAAATAAAAGTTTTGTATAAAATTTGAATATGTTTTCTCTGATCCAGAGTGTCCTTTAATATTTTGTGTATGTGAAATATTAAAAGCTATAAGAATCATACTTAAAGGGAGACATGGAACTGTAGATTCATTCAGGTTATACTCTAAAAGGTCTGTATTTTCGTTAATTGTTGTGTTGTTAAATTTGCGAAAGTATCGGAGGAGTGTTTTGTTTCCTAGAATGGTTGAATCTGCTTTGATAGGTTTAGTTTTATATTTGTGCCATGATTTTAGTTGTCTAATTATCGGGTCAAGATTTTGATATTGTTTCAGTGTTGAAATTGTAATCGTTTCTGTTGGAGGGAGAAAAATGTTTTCAATTTCGAATTTAGATAAGGGTATTGTATCAAGTGGGTCGTGAAGGTCAAAAACTTGATTTATTGTGTATTTTGAATCATTTGTTTGTGGTCCTGATAAATTTATTTTATCAGTTAAATCTTCTTTTTCAATTAGTGGAAAATGGTCTTTCTTAGGCGGGTGTTGTTTTGTTCGTTTTTGTTGGGTGTTATTTTTTATCCATTGAGAATATGGGATTGGTTTGAAAGTTGATGTTCCAAGTAAATCAACTTCATAATGATTATTTTGACAATCTAAATAAAGTGGGAAATGTTGTAAACTATTTATTTGTGATTGTTCAATATCAGTTTTTACTGCATATTTGCATTCCAATCGGGGTGATGTTTCGTTTTCTGCCAGGTAGAATTTTATGTTTTTGGGTATTTCAACTGTTGTTTTTCGTGTAAGTAATTCAGGTGGTGTATTTCGACTTAAGGTGTCTGGTAATGCAAGATTTTTTCCTGCAGTCCAAACTATATGTAAGTTTGGAAATTTCATTAGAATTAGTTGAAATCTGTAAACTCGGTGGTTTGGGTTAGATTTTTGTGTAAAGAGAAAGATGATTGGTTTATGGTCTGTGAATAGAACTGTTGGATGTTTTGATCCAAGTATCAGAAATTCATATTCTGTCAGTGTATATATTATGGCTGTACATTCTCTCATTAGAGTTGAGAGTCGTAGCTCTGCTTGAGTGAATAATCGAGAATTTGCTGATATGAGGTTCATTTTATTTGTACCATTATGTGATTGTAATAGTGCTGCACCGATGCCAAAGTTCGAAGCATCGCACATTGCATAAAATGGTTGATTTGAATCTGGAATTGTGTTTGAAATTTGTTCAGTTAAAAGTTTCTTTACTTCTTCAAATCGTGTTTGATGTTCTGTGTTCCATTCAAAATTATTTTGTTGTCTAAGGATGTTATAAAATGGTCGTAGATATAATTGCATTTTATAAACATATTTACTTAAAAAGTTTAACATTCCAAGAAATTCTTGGATTTTCTTTTTATTTGTTGGTGGTTGAAGTTTTTGAATAGCGTCAATGCGTGATTTCAACGGAGTGATTGTTTTTCTTTCTATATTATGTCCTAAGAATTTAACTCTTGTCAAAAAGAAGTGTGATTTATCGGGGGCGGCCTTCAGATTTTCGTTCTGAAGTATTTGGTGATATTTTTCTAAAACATTGAACATCTCGTCTTTTGTTTGTGATTGCATGAAAACATCGTCTAAATAGGTGATTGCGTTTTTCTTGAGTATTAGTGGTCTAAAAATTTTGCTCATAAAAGCTGAAAATGCTGCTGGTCCTATGGATATTCCATAGAATAAGCGGTTGAATTCATATTGTTGGTTTCCGATAACAAATTGTGTTAAACGTCGTGATTGTTCATCTAGTGGCATTTGATTGTATGCACTATTCATATCGGCGGTTGTAAAGTATTTGCCGTTTATTTTTGTTAAAATAACTTGTATTGGTTCAATGGGCCAATTACATTTTGATTCATCTATTAGTGAATTGAGGTATCTAGCATCGAGAACGATTTTTAATGATTCTCCTTTAGCTAGAATGATAACGGGGTTGATAAATGTGTTCCCTTTTGGTTGTTCTTCTTTATTAACTGGTGATATAATATTGTATTGTTCTAAAATATCGAGTAATCTGTTTACTTTATCATGTAAGTGAATTGGTACTTTACTTGCTCTCTGTTTTTTGAAAACTGCGTCTGGTTTTAACGGGAGATGTAGTGATGAACTGATTTTTCCAACATCGAATTTTGATGTTGCATAGACTGATGAATATTCAATTAGCTGTTTGGCTAATTTTTCGAATTCGTCTTGTGTTATTTGTGAATGTTGGAAATTAAACATTGTTAAAAATTTTTGTTGGTCCTTTGTGTAGTTACTTATGTTGAATGTAGGTTTGAAATATGGAGTTTTTGTGAAATAATCCGTATTTCTGTTTTCGTTACTTATTATATTATTTATAGATAATTCTTCATTAAGAATTGTAGATTGGCAAATATCTAGTAATTGGAGTATATTATTTACGCGATAGGCTTTTTCGTGTATTGGTGATATTGTAGCGTTGGTTTCGCAATATCCTAAAAGTCCTAAAGGTAATGTTACTTGGTAAGGTGTGTTGTTATAGACATGTAAGGAAATGATATCGGAATTCGAATTTTTCAAATATTTTATGGATGAAATTGTGATTTTGAAAAATTTGTGAATAGGTTTGAATTCAAATTCTGACATATAAAATTTTTGTTTGTTTTGTTCTTTATCATATTGGTGAACTTGTTTGATTGAAAAATTATAGATATTTCCTGATAGTGGTTTTAGGTGTTTTCTTTGTTGGTTAAATATCGGGTAGAATTTTGAAAAGAATGGTGGTTGTTTATTTAATATTTGAAAAAATGTTAAGGATGTTTCTTTTGTTTTTGTATATTTATCTTTGATTAATATTTTACTATTTAGTATGTTAATTGTTGGTATATACTTCGAAATAAATGGTATTCCAATGATATTATATTTAATATCAGTGATATGGAATATTTGTTTAAATGGCTTATTTAAAATTTTGCTTTGCTCCATTGTTCTGGTGGGGAGGAGAAATAATTGGATTTTTCCGTAGTTTATCAATGTTGATCCTTGTGCTGTTGCTAATTTACTGGAGGTTTCAAGAGGTGTTAGCTTTGGGTGTAAAGTTTTTATTTCATTCCATGTGGGGATGTTTATTATGTTTGATTCTGCTCCTGAATCAATTAAAAAATCTATTTCAAGGTCTGGTGGTTGAAATTCTTTATTTCTTGGGCTTTCTAAGAGAAATGGTATTGTCCAAATTTTTTCTTTGGGTTGTTCTTTTTGTATATTTTGATAAATGTGGTTTGTATTCAAGCATTTTGTTTTGGTATTTTTATTGGTTTGATTTGTAGTGTTAATCTCATTTGTTTCTTGCGTCGTTGGTGTGGAATTTATGGGTGTAGTGTAATAATTTTGAAGAAATTCTGATTGATTTTCATATATGTGTGATGAAAAGGGTTGTTCATATATGACAGATTCATAGTCATTTTCGACTTTTATCATATTGATAGAAAGAGTGTTTTCAGTATCACTTTCTGAATCTGATGATGTACAGTTTATTTGATTGAGTTGTAACGTATCAGTTACTGTGTCATCAATACCTGGAGGGTCTGATGTTGTTTCTGGATTAGATTGTACTTGATTGATTTGTCTTTGATGTTTAGGTGTACTACTTCTGTGGCGATTATTAGAATTATTATAGTTATTATTATTTCGGTGTGGTGATTTGGAATAATTTCTATAACGATTATTATAACTTGAGTGTCGATTTTGTGAATTATTTCGCGATCTGTTTTGGTAATTATTGTTTGGTCTGTTATAGTTCGATCTATTATATGAGTTATTCCTTGATTGATTGTTCGGGTAATTCTGGTTTCGGTTGTTTGAATAACTTCTATTTCGATTATAGGAGTAGTTTCTATTCCTATTGTATGATGAATTTCGTGATTGGTTGTTTGGATAGTAGTTATTTCTTGGTTGGGAATTAGATCTAGAAACAAATCGTTGTGTATTTGAGTTTGATCTGGAGTAGTTATTTCGACTATTTGGTCTATTGTAGTGATTTTGTGATGAATTATTCGTGTTTCTTCGTTCTGGTGATCTTCCTCTATAACTTGAGTTATATGGTGATTGATTTCTTGTATAATTTGTATTGTTCGGGAGTGGTTTTCCTGAACTGTTGTTGCTGTAGACTGTTTTGTTCGGTAGATTTTGATCTTTTTTCATGTATTGATAGAATGATTTATTTGGTTCTTTATATTTTTGAGGTTTATTTTGATTGTCTTGCTGTTTTTGTCTACATTCGGAAATACTATGTCCGTATCGTCGGCAATAATTACACCATTTTTTGAAAGATGGTTTGCCTTTAAAGTTTGGGTTGTTTTCGTAAATTTTGAGTATTTCAGTGATTTTTTCAACGAGGTCTGTCTCTGATTCCTGTATATTATTAATATTAGTAGGAGTCGTTTCAATTCTGTTAACGTATTGTAATTTCAGATTTTCCGTTTCTTCTAGTTTCATCGTGATTTCTGCTTGTTCTAATTTGTATACTAGTTTTCGAAAATCTAAATCGGGTTCTCGAATTGAAGAAGGATGGGATGCTCTCTTTTTTATTGCTATTTTCCTTAATTGTGGTGTTAAGGTCATCATTAAGATTTCTGTCATCTTTGTGTTTTTATAGTCATGTGTATTTAGTGAGTATGCTTTTCGAACTAGTGTTTCGATTCGTACTGCTATTTGCTTGATGGTTTCGTTTGGTAATCTGCGAATTTCATTACATAAAACTCTTTGTTGTTGTTTGTTTCTTTCGGAGTCAAACATTTTTGAAAATTCCTGTGTAAACCTTTTCCAGTTTGATTTTATTTCTAGAGGTAGTACTGAAAACCATTTTTGGGCTGCGCCATCTAAGGTTGTTTGTATTAACGCTGTGCGTCGATGTATCCAATTTTGATGTAGTGGCGTATTAATTGGTTCAGGTCCAATATTTAAAATCAGGTTTGCTGTTACTGCATTTAAATAATCTTCTACAGAGTATTCAGGGTCTGTTCCTGTGAAAACCATTAAAGGTTTGTTTGATGTTATTGATGATCCACCCATAAGGTATGGATTCATTGTCATTTGTAATGATTCTGCTGCATTTGGCATTTGAGAAAAATTTGAAAGTTGGTTTCTTGTTATTTCATGTTGTTGGAGATAATATGGGAGTGGTATTTCATTTTGCATTTGTGATGCTTGATACGAGTGTGCAGTCATTGGATTTTGTTGTTGAATTGGTTGAAAAGATTGTGTATTAATTAGATTTTGTTGTTGAATTGGTTGTTGATGTTGTGCATCTATTGGTTGTGGAGAAAAATTTCTATGATTTGTACGTGTTTTCTGTATTCCTTGTCTACGATATTCTTGAGTATTTGGTGCAAATATATCTGGTTGTAAGAAATCATCATCTGAGGATAAATAATCCATTTGATAAGATGTCTGTTTTTTATTTTTATTTTGTTGAAAAAATGGGTAATTTTCACTGTGATCCTGTGGAGGATTTGTTTGGAAATTTATTGAATTAGGTTGGGTCATTGGGTTATCCCAATTTCGAGATCTTGTATATTGGTTAAAATTCCTTTGTGGTTGATTATATGTTTTTGATGGATGTGTATAATTATAATTATGGTCTGTAAAGTTGTTTCTAGTGAATGTTTTGCGTGTTTTTGATGGTATTGTCATGGGTCTGTATGTTTGGTAATCCATATGTGAATATTTAGGGGCAACCGAAGGTTTAACGGTTGATTGTAAGGTTACCTGTGTTTGTGAAGGATTTGTATTTCTTGGTGTTGTTAAATTTGGGCGTATTGGTGAAATACTTTGTTGTGTAGTTGTTGTGTGTACAATTTCTTCATTTATGAAGTGTGATGGTGTCTGGATATCTTGTTGAGTAAGATTCCTAGTTCCATTGAGGTTTTCATTGTGTATAACTGTAGAGTTTAAACTATTATTTTGTGTATCGGGCAAAAATGTATTATAGTTTAATGGTGTTGCATCAATGGTTAATGGTATTACTTTTACATAATTTCTTATGTAAGATATCGTACTTATTGCTTGACTTGAGATTGTTTGTGGGAAGCTTATAAATGCGGGATGAGACCATTCGGGGTCCCAAACATAATCTGATTGTTCTGTGATAGCGGTATCATCGTTCGAGTTTTGGGGTCTAAAATTTTTTCTTGCTTGTGCAATTAAATCAATATTGTGTGTGAAATAATCTATTATGAACCATGCCAAAATTTTTTGTAGATCGTGTTTTGTATGTTGTGAAACGTCGTCTTTCGTGAAATTTTCTTTAATGATGTTTAAATAACTAGAGAGTAGTGTGATTTCATGTCGTACTCTTAAATGTTTAGATGTTTCTGTCGGTGAGACATTTGTTATTGGGATTTCGTTTTCTAATATCGAAATATAACTATATATTATTGCGAAAACTTCATTGGTGAATATGGAGTTTGCTCTTTGTGAGTTATGATATTGGATGCTTTTTATATATTCTGAAAAAACTTTTGAAAATTCTAAATCAAGATCGTCTGTTTGAATTGTATATTTTCTATTATTATGGTTTGGTGAGGTGAATTCTATGGAGTAGATTCCATACTGTTGTGTTATGTTGCATATATCTTTTAAGTAGTGGTCTATGATTTGTCTTTTGATTTTTACATCTGGGAACTCTGTTTTACATGGACTAATTCCGGGTTCAAATAAATTTACGAGTAAATTTTGACAAAATATGTGTTGTCCTCTATCAGTATCTGCATCTACTATAAAAGGAAAGATTTCATCATCATCTGGACTTTCTTCACCTGGAGTGTGCGTTGAGCTCATTTTTTCGTTCGATGACTGTTAATATGTAATTATTAATGTGTCGAATTGGTTGATTCCAATTGTATAAATGTACTGGTTTGTGTTTATACTGCTTTTTTATTCTTCTTTTTCCTCTTTGTGATGAATTTGAAGTTGTTTCTGAGTCAGAAAAATATAATTGATCGTGTTGTGGGTAATTTTTATCTATTGATTCTTTTAATTTGTAAAGTTCGTCTAAACTGTTGGTTTCTGATTCTGAAAATGCGTTTCGATTTTTTGAAAATCTTTTTCGTGTTATTTGTCTTTGTTTAGTTATTATTTTTCTCTTTAGTGTTTGTCGTTTTGTTCGAATGTATCCAACTGTTTGTGTATGAGGTGTGATTACAAGGTCGTATTTTTTGTTATCTATTTCACAATTGTGTAAAATGATTGTTTGTTTATTTCCTAGGTTTTTAAATGACATAAGGTTTAGAATGACGGATGCAAAAGGTTGTTAAGTGATTTCTATTGACTTAAACTGTTAGTTCTTACGATTTTTTGGTTAGCTTAACCTGGGTCTAATTGTTCAGGGTTGGAGAGAAAAGTATATCGATTCCGAAGAATGATTTTTACTTTCTCGTGACTAGTATAAGCTAAGGTGTTAACTTACTTAATCTTACTTAGGGGTAGTGATTGTGTTCAAGGGTTGGAGAATAGTAAATCGATCCACAAGGTTCAGGTATAATTAGAACGCGAGTAGTTCGTTAGATACTATTTTAAACTTACTAAGTCTAAGATTTATCCTGGGTCTGGTAAGAGGAGGGGTCAAGTGAAGGATGAATAACCGAAGTTCTTCACTGTTTATCCTAATTTGAATGATTAGTTTTGTTTAAAAATTTCTATTAGTCTTGGGTTTTTAGAAAGGGTTGGGTAGTGAATCGACGTTTGAGGTCGTTAGACACTAATTAAGTGGGTGGGGGAGAACAAAGTTGTTCTGTTTGATCCAAGGATAAGCCTTGATGATCAAATTTAAAATTTAATTAAGTAGAAAATGATTTAAGATCCAAGGATAAGCCTTGATGATCTGGTTTTAAAATTAAGTGAATTTAAGTTTTAATAAATTTTTTAAATGTGTGTAAAGGAAAGATTTAGTGTTTTGATGATATTAGTGGGTTTATGATTGCTGTTATGTTTTAGGTGATGGAGCTGGAACAACAGGATGATTTATGATTACTAACCATTTATTGTCATGCTACTAATTTTTATTTTTTATTTTTCAACAAAATATTTTTCAAACATGTTTTGTATATTACTGCAGAGTTTTAGGAAAACGATCTTAGATCTTTTTATCAATCGTTATTGTATATTAATAATTTTGTTTAGCGCCTGAAATGATTTTGAAGATTAACTTCAAGGTTTTATGTTTGCAAATGAAAATCTAAATTCATTGCCAGTAGTATTCTAAATATAAAAGTTTGTTCTGGTTTTTGCCTAACTATCATATAGCTATATGGCAAGTTTCTACTTTGTCGTATGTCGTCTCTGGTTCGAGGTCTTCTTCCAATTCCGGGTAGTTCTGTTATGGTTCGGAATATTGGCTCTGATCTATTGAGTCGTAGAGACATTTCGATTAAATTATTGTCGTATAACATTTTGTAAATGTTTTTGTCTAATTTCTAATCTATTTTGGTTAATTCTAAGCTATTAAGGTCTTGTTCGAGACTTATGGTCGCACCAGATGAGTTAAGACCGAGTTGGTTAACTCATAGAGTAATTTCGGATAGGGTACACCGTCTGCTCGTCACGCTATCTTATTTTCGGCCGGATAGATTCGTGCAACTTCTTAGTCTAATACCGATCCTAATCTTACTCTTATACTATCTAGTCTCAGGTTGTTTAACTAGTCTCTGCTAGGCTCAATAGATCTAGGGTATACTGGTTTATTGCGGCTGCTGAAGTGCTCGGGAGAGTCCAACTAATTTCTAAGTTAAATTCAAATCTCTCTGGTGCTGAAATTACAAGTAACTTCAGCACTTACAAATAAGTGGGTTGTTAGTTAGATGGATCATGATTGGTTAATATTAAATACTTTACATTGGTAAAATATCTAAATTATCCAATCATAAAATGTAGTTTAGATCAGGTTCCAGATGTCTTGTTACTGACTTAATTTTCTGATGTAAGCTCAACTGATGTTTTTTTTTTTCAGAAATTTGTTTTTCAAAAATCTTGTATAACCAAATGGTTTTGTTCAATAATTGATCTAATTTTTGAAGCTCAAATTCCATTTTTAAGGCATGGTCTTTGTCACCGTGGTCCAGACAATTGAATTAGTTTTAAGCTCTTACCATTACTACTCGGAGTTGTAAATTTGCTTAAATTTGTAGATTTGCTTACATTTGTTTAAATGTTGCAATCAAAAACTTCTTCTGGCATTATGGTTTCGTAAAAATCGAATTTTCCATACACTATCAAATTTATGAATCCTAGTTCATGTCTTCTACATGCATTGTTAGTTTTTTGCGTGCTCTTGATTAAGTAAGGTTGTCCGGAAATTCAAAAAGCGCCAATAAAAGAAGAGACGTAATTCTGTACGAAGCATTTTTTGGGGCACTGTAGATGCAGCATTTCAGAAGCATATAGTCGTTGAAAAATGATGAAAATTTACTATATTGTTAAAGTAAGTTTCAATTAATATCCAGCGATGTTGAAAACTGTTGTGTGCAGCATTAAATACTCTTCCATGCTTTTCGACCAATTACTGTATCACAATCGTTACGACGTATAAGAAGACGTTGAGATAAAAACTGTATTAGGCATTCTGGTATTTAAAGTCGACGTAATCTTTCATGTCTACAAGGCTCGCTCCTTACACTATACAAGAGTCATGTTGACACTATTTTCGTGTTAATTTTCATCGAGTCACGACAAAAATGTCTGATTGTTCATTTTGAAATGGTTAAAATTGTTTTTCGTTTTTCTTATACTCTTTCAGATATCGAGAACTGGGCTCGTTTTTTTTTTAAAATTCCTGCTCGATTTTTTTTCTCGGCCTTTTAACCGGTAATGTTCTTGTTTTGCTTTTCGGCGTTCAGTTTTTTGCTCAGAGACATTTATTTGTCGTTTACCTTAGTACCTTAAGCCTTTAGTTAGAAAGGAGAATCAGTCGTCCATGGAATTTATAAGCAACTGAGAAATCTAATGTCACTGACTTACCTCCTGTTAGGGCCCAAGACGTTACCACTATAATACACCTTTTCAAAGCCTATTGAACAGTCGGTAACTTGAAAAGAATTATAGGTAACTTCTATTGACAGAAAATTTATTTCGTAAGTTCTAAAGAATAGAAAAAAAGCTGGAGTGCTCACAAGTGACTTCAATTGAAAACACGTTATTTCAATTGAATAAGAACAGAATCAACGGTTTTTATGCAGCTTTCATCGTTCATCCATCATTTTTATTCCTGGCCAAACAATCCGGGATATATGTGATTGTAAGATTGTACCAACCAACACATTTCTCTGGGGTAATCTCACAACTTGTTCTTTCCACAATAGATTTGACATGACGGAAACAGTAATCCTGAAGTGTTTGTCCTGGCTCCTTCAAGGCATCAGCGTTGATGAACAAATCGAGCTCTTCTTGCATTTTTTGATTGCTCTCCAGAATGTCAATAGCGCCCAAAATAACATCTTCGTCAATTTTTCGACTGTAAGATCCACCTTTTGCTAAATTTTTATATCTCTCACGTCGCTCAATTGTGTACGCAAAGTTCCGTTTTATTCCCAAACAGTCGGCCAAAGCTATATAACCTTCGCCACACGAATGCGATTTGATTAAATGTCGTATGTCGATACATGAAATTTTTTTATACCTGGCCATTTCGAGCGTGATTCAATTGTAATTTCACGATTTCAAACGAACTTATGAACACACATTTGAGCATGCAATATTTCTTGACTTTCAATTAAAAATACTGTCTGTTCAAAACATGTCACTTACATTTCAATGGGCTTTGAAATGGTGTAATGACAAAAAAGCTATTATTTTTGATAACTCCCCAATATCGTGCTCACTTCGCTGATGACTAAATGTTGAAGTGCTTTCAAGCAAACAGCTTAACAGAATGCCTTCAAAAGTTTTGCGTTTCGCCTTAGCCTTTGCTTTCAGTTCGCCTGCATCTATGTCACACATCACACAAGTAACGTTTCTAACTTTGAACAGTTGTGAAAAACCTTTCAACAGAGAAAAAATAAGAACCGGTTACAAAATTTTCACTCATCTCAAAAATAAACAAAGGTAGCCGTATACTGAGCAAATACCACAGATTGATCCGACCAAAATTTTACAAAAAAAAACAATCAAAATTTTCCAAGTGAATATCAGTTTCTTAAAAATCTGAACAGAATACTAGATATTATGCATATTGTACATTCCTAGTAGAAAGCGCGAATTGAAAAACAATTTTTGTATAAAAACTATTAGAAAAATAAAACAAAACTATAAAATAAACAATGGTTTTTGTCTTATTGTTGAACTTTGTAAGTTTTGATTCCAAAAAGACGCTAAAATAATTTAAACAACTAACATTACTCGAGTAAAACCAATGAATAACCTTTTAAGTTAAGCTATTGTGAGCTTTCAGGACTATAAAATAAGATATGTTTGCTCGCTTTATTCAATCGTTTTAGGTCAAAAAACCAATAATTTTAAGCCGGTTCTTCTCCGGACCGGGAATTTTTTGGGAAGGTGCTTTAGTGTGATATATCACTCAACTCAGTCCTCTGATTATTTGTGGTACTAAATTTTGCATGGAAAACAAAAGGAAAAAGAAAAAGATTTGAGACACACTCAAATACAAAATCCCTCCCCATTTCCATGTTGCTGCATTTTTTCGAAAAAAAAGATATCTTGACGGACGTAACGGTTTTGGCAAAACAATGGTCCGAAACATTTTCAGGTAAGCATGCTGAATAAAAAACATTGGTCGTCCTTGTTGAGCCTAAAACCAACAAGGACCAAAAACCTTACCATCTCACTCTTCAAACCATTTCAGTTTTTTTTGACATTTGCTCGAAATAAGCGGACAAGGATTGAATAGTGCCCAGGTCCGAGCACTCTGATTGTTCGAGGTTTGGTCCAAAACCCACCACTGCTCATTCCCAAACAGCACTTCGAGCTTAAAAGCGGATTTTTCCAACAAACGACATGCAAATAATGTATCTGACTGGCAGTTTATTTTGATTGATATTACTGGCCAGATGGCAGAGACTCACAAACCCAACTCCCGTGACATCTCTTGGGTGCTCACAAAAATACCACTAATCAGGTCCTTAGTTGGCTCTTTTTTCTTCGGTGTATCATTAATTTTTTCAAATTCTTACATGTTGTATGAAAACTCTCTTATTGTGTTTGTTCTACAGTAGTTGAATGTAACGGAAAAGTTCAGCTTGAACCTCGATTGTCAACAAAAACTTTTACACAATTATTTTTTGAACCAGTATTTGTAAGTTTTCGATTCCAAAGTGGCGCTAAAATAATTTATAAAACTAGCATTACTCGAGTAAAACCAATGAATAATTTTTAAAGCTAGGCTATTGTGAGCTTTCAGGACTTTAAAATAAGCTTTATTTGCTCGCTTTATTCAATCGTTTTAGGTCAGAAAACCAATAATTTCAAACCGGTTTTTCTCCAGACCGGGAAGTTTTTGAGAAGATGCTTTAGGGTGATATATCCTTCAACTCAGTCCTATGATTATTGTGGCACTTAATTTTGCTTGGAACTTAAAGAGAAAAAGAAAAAAATCAAAACACACCTAAACACAAAATTCCTCTCCATTTTCAATAGTCGGAACAAAAAACGTTAAAAGTGAATGAACCCGATTACATTTCACCAAAAGACAAGGACAATGGCAAGGATAATTTGTGGTACCATACTTTGCTCGAGAAAGAAACTAAAGCGCACTCGATCACAATTTTTCTTCTCCTTTGCAATGGTCCGAACAAAAAAGATTAAAACAAAATTATCTCGATTAAATTTTGCCAGCAACTTAATCATAACAAAAATCATAGTAATAAGAACGGCCAATTTTGAGGAAAAAAAATGTTTTTGTAATTTTCTTGAAATTAGTGTAAATTTTACTGAAGGCGGGATTCGAGAACTATAAAATTGCGTAGAGAACAAATGCATTAGATAAGATTGACAAAAATTGTTTTCAAAAAAATGGGTACAAAAAATGAAAAAAAAAATCTTAAATTTATTAAATTTTTTTTTGTAGAATAGTCTTTTTTTAAAATCTTTTTTTTGTCAGATATGTGGTGAGGGAAATAGCCAAAAACAGTTTTCTTGATAGTAAATTCAAGTTCATACGTTTTTTAAACTAAAACTTTTTAAAAAAGATTTAATTGTGATAAAATGAACTTTTTTCAATCGCCTTTTCCTCGAAATTGAACTAAAAATCAAAAATTTCAAATCAATTCTTCTCGACACTTGGAGAAATAATTTGAACTTTTTAAATATTGTATGAATAACTGTCGTATTTATATTATATCCAACTCATTTCTCTCCTCCTCTTTTTCTGGATAATCTCATATTGGGTAACTTCATATGGTGCTCATTCCGCTTAAGACTAAATGTTGAAGTGCTTTCAAAGGAACCACTTATTCGAATGCTTCCAAGGATCTGCATTTTGCCTTGATCTTTTCTTTTGGTTGGTCTGCATCTATGTCACACATCACACATTTACAGTTTCTAACTTTGGCCAGTTATGAAAACTGTTTTCGACGTGGAAAAATAACAAATCGATTACATTATGTTCACTAATCACAAAAATAAACAAGGATATCCGGTTATTGTGTGTGCAAGAAGCACAGAATGTCCGACCATAGTCTCAAAATTTCAAACCGGTTTTGCTAGACACCAACGATTTGTTTGAAAGTTTTTAATGTTTTTCGAATCACGACTGAACGGGCTCATATTTCCGATAACTTTTTTTGGTACTTGACTTTTAATGGAAAACAAAAAGAAAAAAATTAAAACACACCCAAACACAAAATTCCTTTCCATTCTCAGGTGTCGGGACAAAAAAGGTCATTGAAAATTAACCCGGTTACATTTTGCTAAAAGACAATAATAATAATAACAAGGATTGTTTATGGTACCTTATTTTGCGTACAAAAAAAGAATAAATATCTAAAACACACCGAATACAAAACTCTTCCCCATTTGCAATGGTCAGAACTAAAAAACGTTAATTTAATTAAATCAGTTTTTCTCTAAACTAGGAGAATTTATTGAACTTTTCAAAGGTTTGAAAAACAACTAAAAAGACTTTATTATGATGAACACTCGACTCTCTCCGATGGGTATTTTTGAAAGCTGGTTTTGCGTGTAAGACGAAAAAAAATACATTGTGTAGAAATTTCCTCCCCATTTTCCTTGGTCGGAAAAAATTACGAAAAAAAAGTCAGATCATTATTACCAATTATCATAATATTCATAATCATAAATATAATTTCATTAATACTCATAAAAATGATATCAACACATTGCATATTACTGTTTTCACATTAAAGTGACTTATTTGCTCTTTTGACATTTGTTTTGTTTTTGGTCAACAATCAAATTTTGTTCTGACCTTTGAAATTGAGGAAAAGTTTTGTATTCGGGTGAGTTTTAGTTGTTTTCTTTTTCCACGCAAAATCTGGTTTTACAAGTAGAAATCGGAAAGAATCTACAATCATGTTATTTTGCAGCCTCATCACTCGTGATTTGAACGTTCTCAGTGTCGAAAAAAACCAGTTTAAAATTTTTGCAAGAAAAGCAGCGAGCTGGCTATTTTTTTTTCATACGACAAATAACACAAATACTCATCGGAATGGTAGGAGTGGTTTCTCAGTTGAAAACTTTTTTAGCCCTGATTTGAACGCCATCAATTGTTTTTCAAAAATTATCTCATTTTCGATAAAATCTGCTTTAAAAATTTTGAGCTTTAGTTAAATTTCGAGCAAGCACAGCAAGCAAGCAGATTTTAGTTTCAGAATAGATCATAAAATTTAAGTTCTACTCTGCTAAATTTATTTTTTTTCGAATTTTTCTCAGCGCCGTTTTGAGTTTATAAAAATGTTTTGGCAAAAAGTTTGAAAAATTTTCGAAAAAGTTTCGGCAAAAAGTTTGAAAAAAAGTTTTTCTTATTTTTCTTTTGACACTCTTCGATAAAATTATGGCCCATTTTGCCTATTTTAGTGTGATTGTCAATTAGGCTCAATTTTTTCGTTGTCGTCAGATCGTTTTATCGCACCCCATCTGTTTGACTGTTTTGCAATAAGAAATCCAAATCCAATTTTTTACCGTAATTTTCTTGCTTCATTTCCAGTGTTCAATTCTTGCAAGCTATGGTTTTTATTCATTAAGTGTTCTCTTTTTAACTTCAAAATTTTAGTTTGCTTCAACTGTTATTCCAACCTTCTGTTTTTCATTGACGTTTTCCGTCTTTACACCTCAAAAATTGCTTATATAACATTGTGATACCTTGTTAAGCCTTCTCGTTGCAATCTTGTATATGTTCAGCTAAACTATTGGTGTACAGGGTGTTTCTGTGCAAGTGCTTTTCAACTGCAATACTATCATCAATTTAATCCAACAAGTTTTGGAAGTGAGCTCGACATAATTGCATCCTCTTTCGAACATCATAAGTGGCTCGACTACACTCCGTTTATCAATCACCTTGAGCAATTCACTCCACATGCCTTCAATGCATTCATTCTTGCCTTCAAAGGTTTTGCGTTTCGCCTTAGTCTTTGCTGTCAGTTGGTCTGCATCTATGTCACACCACACAACTAGCGTTTCTAACTTTGACCAGTTGTGAAAAACTTTTCGACAGAGAAAAAGTGAGAACCGGTAGCAAAATTTTCACTAATCTCAAAAATAAACAAAGGTAGCCGGTTGCTGAGCAAATAGCACAGATTGATCCGACCAGAGTCTTACAAAATACAACAAACGAAATTTTTCAAACGAGTGCGTTTTTTTGGCGTTGTGTGATTAAAAAAGATGAAAAAAACACTTGCATATTGTACATTCCTAGTAGAATTGAAAAACAATTTTTATATAAAAACAACTGGAAAAATAAAATAAAATTAAAAAACTGAACAAGTTTTTTTTGCCTTGTTATTGAACTTAGTAAGTTTTTGATTCCAAAAAGGCGCTAAAATGTTTTAAAAAACTAACGTTATTCGAAAAAAAACAATCAATAACGTTTTAAGTTAGGCTATTGTAAGCTTTCAAGACAATAAAATAAGCTATGTTCGCTCGCTTTGTTCAGTCGTTTTAAGTCAAAAAACCAATAATTTTAAACCAGTTCTTCCCCAGACCAAGGAAATTTTTGGGAAGGTGCTTCAGTGTGATTGATATATCACCCAACTGAGTCCTATGATTATTTGTGGTACTTAATTTTGCGTGGAAAACAAAAGGAAAAAGAAAAAGATTTAAAACACACTCAAATACAAAATCCCTCCCCATTCCCATGTTGCTGCATTTTTTCGAAAAAAGATATGTTGACGGACGTAACGGTTTTGGCAAAACAATGGTCCGAAGCATTTTCAGGTAAGCATGCTGAATAACCAACATTGGTCGTCCTTGTTGAGCCTTAAACCAACAAGGGCCAAAAACATTACCATCTGAATCTTCAAACCGTTTCAGTTTCTTTGACATGTGCTTAAAATAAGGTGACAAGGATTGAATAGTGCCCAGAGTACTCTGAATGTTAGAGGTTTGGTCCAAAACCCACCACTGCTCATCCCCAAGCAGCACTTCGCGCTTAAAAGCGGACTTTTTCAATAAACGACATGCAAATAATGTCTCTGACTGGCAGGTTGCTTTGTTTGATTTGAGTGGCCAGATGGCAGAGACTCACAAACCCAACTCGCGTGAAGTTTCCTGGGTGCTCACAAAAGTACACACGAATCTTTTTTTTCGGTGTATAATTGCTTTTTTCGAATTCTTACATTTTGTATGAAAAATCTTTTGTTGTATTTGTCCACCAGTAGTTGAATAAACCGGAAAAATTCAGCTTGAACCTCGGCTGTCAACAAATACTTTTACACAATTATTTTTTGATCCGTTGAAAACGCTTCTATTTCACTAATTCAATTGGTTTCAGGATTAGATCGCAAACATTTGAAATTTTTCTGAACAAGCTTGTCAGAACTCAAATAAGAGTTGGTTTTGTGACACTCTTTATTTTTTTTTGCTCACATAAAATTTCAAGTTTGTGCATTCAATGCTTTCAGAGAAATAGAGTTTTTAGAACAAAAACTTGCTCAGAAACACCCTGTAGCCAACTGCACATTGAAACACATTAATACTGGAAGATTGTGCATTTTGCATCTGTTTCACAGCTTTGTAACCAAATAATCGAACAAAAATTTAGATTGATTCATGATTCAACTCTTTATGACTCAAAATTTGACCCTCTTTGACCCTGACCCTTTATTCTACCCTACTTGACACATTGTTCGAACCTCTTTGACTCTATTCGACCATGTTTGACTCATGATCTGGCCTGCTTGACCTTTGAATATGCTTTGCTCTGGCAAAGCCTTCGTTCGACTGTCTCTTATACGGCGACATTGTTTTGCTATTTGGTTGGTATAATGAGTCGAGCATCTCAGCTTGGAGTGAACAATATTTTTATGATTTTTTATAGTTTGGGTTAGCAATGTTCCAAATGTTCATTCGCTTTGATAGTTTTGGGTAGCAATATTCCAAACAAATCAGAACAGAAGATACATCACAATCAATTGCACTCATCTCTTTTGAATATACTTTTGACTCTCTTTACTTTTCCCAGCAGCTTTTTCTTGAGTGCTAATATAGGCGCATGAAAGGGCACCATGAGCACTAGCACCAGCATTGTATTGACAAATCCAAAACTGAGTCTGATATGCCGATCTCTTTGATTTTTTCAAGAAATTTCCAAAAGACAGTAATCTATTTAGCTGCGATCCAAATTTCTTAGGAACATTCTAATTTTTCGTTCATTGTCTAAAAAAACAACTTCAAGCTCTTACAAAAAAAGAATTTTTAGCAAAATTGGTCATCGCGGGGAGTTTAACTGGCATCGAATACACTATGACTTGTCGGTATTTTTTGACGACTGTTACAAACAAACAATTTAAATAGAAAAATCAAAGCTGGACGAGGAATGGGTTGGAGCGTTTGAGAGTTTTTATCTTTTTATATCAAGTTTTTTTTTGTAATTTTAAAGAGTCACTACATACTGTGTTCAAAAGGGCAATACCAAAACAAAGTACTTTCCTTAGCAAGCAGTTGGCAATAGATTTGAAAAAAAAAAAAAAATAACACTTTAATTGCACATCGAAATTAATTTCAATACACAAGTGTATGTCAAATGTTTTCTGTTTTTTTCCTATCAGTTCATAAAAATATTATAACATCATTAGATACACATAGTTACAATAACAATAAACAAAACAAACTCGATTACAATTATCGATGATACCTCCTAGATTTGAAGGTCTAAAAAACTTTTTCGTATCACTCGTGAAAATCCGTTTAAAATGTCTAATGCCAACTTGTTTTGAACGGTTTTTTGAAGAAAAAAAAACAGACGCCAATTTTTGTGTTGCTTCTAGCTTTTCTGGATCGGTCTTTTTGTTTATTTGTGCTTTAAAACTATAATGAAGTTCAAAAAGAGGCCTCAATCCACGAAGAACACTTTCTGCAAGAAGCCACGAATAATTGTATCGAACAAAGATTGCGTCTTCTGCATGAAAATTCTCTGATAGTTGAAAATAAGATTCTAACATTCCAGTGGCATCGTTCCACCAAGTCTTTTTCATTGTCGCATCTTCTCAAGCTCTCGTTTTTTGAATAAATTTAATGTATCATAAAAAAAAATGTTTTCAAAAGACATCTAGATACAGAGTCCCCGTACCAAACAAAGTCTACTATACTAGTATTATTGTATCGTTTCCGGGATCCTAAGGGTTCTTTTTCCTAATGGGGCGTGCTCATGTGAAGCAAAATCTTAGGAAATGGGTCCTTAGTTTTTTGAAGAACCGCTAGCCTGTCATTTTGTTACTGATCGTAAGCTCCCACGCTCACAGCTGATATTTACAACCGGGACCCGGTACATTATGTTGTTCTAAGTCCACCTAAAGCGAGTCCCTTTCCCCGCAGATTAAATTTTTTTGTAAAAAAACTAATCCTGCTCATTCCAGAGTTTTTCATTTTTTTGGTCCTAGTTTCAAGTAGATATCAATTCATGACTTTTTTTTTCATCAATTATTTCCAAGCGTGTGTTAAAGTGTGTTTTTAATAGTGAACAAATTATTTTCATAATTTTAATTTGAACTAAAATTTGATTTGTGTCAACTAACTTATATACCCGAACTGCTGTCAGCGTCATTGAATGAGTTGGTATGCATGTAAATGTCTTCTTAAAACGCGTTTTTTTTTCAGCGGCCTTATGGCCAAAGAGAACTGAGGATATGCCCTCGAAAAGGAAAAAGCGTTTGAAATCGAAGAGTAATAATACCAGTTTGTTTTGCTTCAATGTCATCTGAGCGTGACCTATCGAAACTAATTTGTGTTTGTATACTCTCATTCATTGTCCCCGGTAAGTAAGGTGTAGCTGAAAGTTTGTGATGCAGAATCTCGCTGCGCAATCCGTCCTATCTCTCTGCCCTTGAGCTTTTGTATGGCTTCGTTACAGAAAAAATTTGAATGGTTTCTACAAAATGAAGAAGAGCAAACAAAATTTCAAGGTTACTTAAAGACTTTAAGGTTACCAACTGTTTCTTTTCAGATTAACAACGCTGAGGCAACTTTGAACAATGTTCCCTAAATAAACTGTATGCCCGTATTTTTAATGATTAAAGATGGGGGAGGAAAATTGGTAGTGGTGGTAGTTTGTTTTGTAAACAGGAAAAAAAGGAGCAGAAAGGGGGCTGAAGCTCGGATATTTACTCTTTACTAAGGACGACCAAATAGAGTTTCTGCTTCAGAGCGATGAACTCTCTGATAGGTTTCCCAGCGGTCTCATCTTTGAATTTATTCGCAATTTCTATTTTTTTATGGTCGAAAAGGAACTGATTTTTATCTAATTTAAAAAGCTGAGGTCGGCTTTATTTTTTCCAATTAGTTACCTCTCATTCTTTACAATCTCCAGCTGCTTCCTCACTTTGACTTCATCTTGTTATTGAAAGCTAAATTAACAATGTTCTTACAAAATTTCTCTTGAAGTTTTTTCACCGTGGCTTTGCGTCCGCGGGTGTTGAGCTCGACATAGTGTGCCATTTTTGTAGTCTGACATAACAGAAGAACTTTCCTAGGTAAGTTTTTTTTCATGCCCAGCTCTCGTTACCGTCTTAGAGTAAGGCAATGGTAACTTAACCATCTTTAGGTTTCAAGGTCTGCAGAGATGTTTGAACTTTTTGCAGTGTGGGTTTTCCCAATTTCCCCAACAAGTCAAATTGTTTGTCGCTCCATGCACCGATTTCCACTAGTTTATGAGAGGAGGCAAGGTAGTCATGAAGCCTGTCGCGTATGGTCAAACTGACTTCAACCATGTAGCCCCACTTGGAAGTTCCGCTAGTGAGCAGTATGTCAACTATTCTTTTTTCAGCTATTTAAACTTTTTAAAAGAGAAATCGGCAAAGCTTCGTAATGCCCCCATACAAATGTTTTGCTCAGTTTTGAGGGAAAAATGGATGGTTTTCAGTAAAAACAAATTGTTCAGGTACTTATTATTTGCTGTCAATCTGAATTGTGATCGGTTTGACCTTCTCAGAAATCAGTTAGTCTGATTTTTGCATGTTTTAAACTGTTAACCTTCATTTTTGGCGGAATTGATCTTCGCAGAAACATGTCGGTTTGATCTTCGCATTTTTTGAAAACATTATCTTCGTTTTGGCTGGAAAAAGTTTGAACCTGAAACTTAAGAAAATCAATATCCTTGTACTTCAAAAAAGTTTTGAGTTTTTGAAAGCAGATACCATTTGGTAAATTATCTAAGAAAAGTTTTCAGAGTTTATTGTGAACTTATAATTCCAATTAATAAAAAAAACCGTTCATTACTGAGTTATCAAAAAATTTACAAACAACATGGAGACTGATATGATGCACTTTGCGAGTACAGACAAATCATCGACATCACATCCATGAGTAACGATGCCAAAACAAAAGAAAATGTGGCTTCCTTGATTTCCGACATAAATGAGCTAAATAATATAGTTACTGAGGAGAGGAAAAAATTGATGGTATGCAGAAGTTTATTGGATAGAGTAAGCGCACAGGAGCGTTACACATCCAAGCACATGTTATATATTTGAAACCTCGTTTGATGCACGCAAGGTTCAAGACGTCCAAGTTTTTTTCTACGAATACCTGCATACTGATTTGCAATACGGTCGAATAAATGTTTTTGCCATAAGTACAACGTGGACTACGGTGAAAAGATTCCTTCAGTAATGTGCAAGCTCATCTATATCAAAGGTTAAGGCTATGTTAACCTTGGCTAACCTTCTTCCAGTAATCTGCTTAACCTTCTATTTACAATTTAAGGACAATGTCTATTATGCCCAAAAGCTGCTCAACAAGAGGCAAACACTCCTTCAGTAATCTGCGAGTTAACCAATTTCCAAGATAGGGGCATTTTCCATCATGCCTGCAAAGTGCTCAGAAACACTTGAACATTAGATTTACATATGAGGACGAACACATTCCCGAGAATAAAAAGGAAAATGAAAAAGACACCCGAGTCGAGATTTTTCACCTAATTTGAAGCAAGATTTGAGCGGTTTGAGCGGTTTTTTTAGACAATTACGCTCAAAATCTTGCGTCAAAATGAGCGGTTTGAGCGGTTTTTGAACGGTTTATCTAAAAAAACCGCTCAAAAACCGCGCAAGATTTGAACGGTTTTGAGCGGTTTATCTAAAAAAACCGCTCAAAAACCGCGCAAGATTTAATAATAAAAAGTCGACCACGGAGGGATTCGAACCCGCAATCGTCTGATTCGAAGTCAGACGCCTTATCCGTTAGTCTATGCTGACTTGCTGTAAGCATAATATTCGCAGTATTTGTTCTACTGAATATGTTCAATGTTTTAGACATACACAACAAATATACTGTCAGGATTTTTATTGTCAGTCTCTACAAAATAACAAAAATAATCGATTATAAGATCGCACACCAACCCACCCCCCCCCCACCTTTTACTAGAGTTGATGTCCCCCCTCACCTCTTACTAGAGTTGATGTCCCTTACTAGAGTTAGATGTACGTTGAGGGGTAAAGTTAGGGCGGAGGGGGGGGGGGAGTCTGGGACCTCGACCCGGGAAGACCGCTCAAAAACCGCTCAAAAACCGCTCAAATCTTGCTTGAAAAACCGTTCAAAAATCACCGCAAGAAATGAGCGGTTTTTGAGCGGTTTTTTAAGCAAGATTTGAGCGGTTTGAGCGGTTTTTCCAAAAAAACCGCCCAAACCGCCCAAACCGCTCAAACCGCTCAAACCGCTCAAATCTTGCTGGAAAACTGCTCAAACCGCTCAAATCTTGAGCGGTTTTTGAGCGGGATCTCGACCCGGGCAGCGCAGGACTTAAATCACAAGCTCTTATAACTATGTAGTACAAGTCATGGAGGTGCGGTTAACGCGTGTAATGAGGTACTTCTGAAGAAAAAATCTCCATTAAAAAACAATGAGTCGATAAAATTGAAACCACTTCTCTTCATTGAACCCATTGCAAGGTTCGGAATCGAAACTGGCAACACTTTTGCTTTCAATTTAACTTTTTCAATTGCAGGCGTTTGAATAATTTGCTTGGTTTTCTAAGTGGTAAAGAGTTAGCAAAAACATCCTTCTAAGTGGTAAAGAGTTAGATAAAACATGTTTCGGGCAAAGCCCATGTTTAGGTACAAGGCACTTCTAATAGATTTCCATATTTTAGTTTAAATCGAGATTATGCTCGCTTACAATTCAAAATGTTGTTTTTTTCTCTCTTAATTCTCTTTATTATTGTTCTAATTTCTTTTCTTTTGTTAGAAGTAGGTCAATTGGGTTTCATCTTAAAATCATACATAATAAAAAAGTAAGGCGAAAGTTTTCAGAAAGTTACTGAAAAAACCTAGTGATAACCTCTTGGTCTTTTCTTAGTTTGTGAGCCTGCCGCTGTGATTTCCGCAGTGCCAGGAAAGCAAAAACGAAACTGACATCTACGACAGGAAATTAGTTTCACTTCAGTGATTTCTGCTGGGTACTACAAGAAACCGACAATCTTTAAATTGTTTTTTTTACTGTGATTTCCGCAGTGCAAGTGCAAGCAAAACAGTTGTCTGACATTTCATCTTTTGTTTTGCTAATCACTGTAAACCTTGAAGAAATTAGCCATTGCAATTTTTGCAGTAAAACATGCATAAATTTGATGGGTTAACTAGCTTTTGTTAGTAATTTCCGTCGGATAAAAAACAAAAAAGTTTTCAGTATGTACGTATATATGCAGGTGCAATCTTCAACGTTTTTTTGCAGGTTTACAAATTTGCAGGTAAATTTCTGTTCTCCAAAGTTTTCAAAGGGGTTCTTGAATGTCTTTGCTGTCTCCTTGATATACAAAATGTGAAGGACCCAAACATTTCTTTTGAAATTTTTTGCACTCAATTGTTCCAATAATTTAACTTAGTAAAACGTGTGGGTTAATACGGAAGTTACATATTACACCTGAACCATTTTGATTAAAAAAAAGAAGAGAAAAAAATTGAAAAATTGGTTGAGAAAAAATTTTTCCGAATTTTTTTCCAAACTGAAGACTATCGGATTACTTTCGCCAGCAGCCAAAAAAATTATCTAGACAAATAACAAGACTCTTTCAAATAAGTGACTGATACAAAAAAATACATGAATTTAAACTATTTTGAACATAGAATCTTTCAAATAAGTGACTGAAACAAAGAAAAATACATTTGAATTCAAACTATTTTGAACATAGACTCTTTCAAGTAAGTTACTGATACAAAAAAAATTACATTGAATTCAAACTATTTCGAACATTAGGCCTGATCAAACTTCTGAAAACGTTACTTTTTTGGATTGATAAATTTTTATTTGATTGTATTTCCGTGTTATATTGTATATCAGTGAGATCGCTTGAAAAGAGTTACATTAAAGATTGCGAGCTGTTGCTATTTAAATCACATTAAAGTTTTGATAAATGAAACGAAAAGTGTAATTCAAAAACTTCCAAAAATGCCCGCTGCCGTTCTCAACTTCGATGAAAATTTCGAATTGCGAACTAAGAAAACAATTTTTTCTTCTAACTAACCTAAGAATAATTAAACATAACTTAGATTTTTCTTTCAGAAAAAAAATTATATCAATATCTGCCTTTTTGTCTGATGAGTGTCAACGATACTTGGCGCTTCGAGTTTTCCAATGTTTTTCGATCAAAATATTCACGAGGTTAAAAAAGGCCGTAAAAATTTGTTTCCAAAAAATTAAGTTCCAATATTTCGATCAAACCCAAAAACAAAAAAATTGAATTTATCTTCGTTTTCAGTCTTGTTGCGTATAAAATTGAAAATCATCACCTCTTTTTAATCTATTTATTTTGCCAATCAAAGTCCCAATCCCGCGGCCATTTTTTTGAAAAACATTCTTTAAATTATCTTTTATTTGCACTCTGTCACAAGACCATCCTCAACTGTTTGATGATAAGGCGTTCTAGCTTTCTTGATGCTGGATGCTGCATGAATTTTTTGTTTGTTTTTTGCTTCGTTTGACAGCAAGAAATTGACCTCAGTGAATTTTTGGACGTTCATAATTTCTACTCAGCCGCCCTTGACTGTTCGTTGATGCGGTTTTTTCGTTTTATTGGGAATTGAGGGAACAAGAAATTGTTTTGACTGAGTGCTTCTAAGAGAACGACAAAGGATAACCGTATGATCTTCTGAACCTAAAGTTGTCTAAGGTTAGATCTCGCTACCAAAGTCTTCCTCCAACCCATGTCACGTTATGTCATTTTTTGACATGTTGCCTCTTAACACTTTTTTATGTTTCAATTCGATAAAAATTTATTGATTTTACAAACTATCTCCAATCCGTTCTACTTTCTTGTTTATTAAATTTTCCAGGTCGTTTTTTTCGACCCAAATCATGTCCCAATATATTGTGCTTCTCAAAAATGTGTTGTCCAAAAAACTGTTGCTAATATTTTTTGATTGAATTGGCAAAGATTTTTTCAAATAAGTGACTGACACTAAAAAAATTACATTGAATTCAAACTATTTTGAACATTACGTCTGATCAAACTTCTGGAAACGCTACTTTTTGCATTAATAAATTTTCATTTGATTGTGTTCTTGTGTTTTATTAAATATCAGTGAGATCGCTCGAAAAAGAGTTACATTAAAAATAGCGGGTTGCTGCTAAAACACTTAAAAGTTTTGATAAATTAAAGTTTCGAAAATACAGTAGAAAATTGATAAATAGTTAAAAGACACTAGACTTTTCATAGTTGAAATATATTAAAGAGTAAGGGTTATTGCACAAGCAGCACCTTACTTTTCGACCACATTGAGGTAAAAAAATGAGAAAAATTTTAACAATCTGAAAACAGTTCAGAAATAAATTTTTCAAATGTTTTTTTTTCGAACTGAAAAACTTTTGAAACAAATTTTCCAGAAGAAAAAACTAAAAAAAAGTACGCAATCAACGTTCAACTTGCATTAACAGTCTATGTTGGCTGGGACTTCCTTCAAACTATGATAATTCAGTCAACAAAACAGTTTTCTGATGTTTTGTTAACCCACACTTGGACAATTTTGTTAACCCAAATGCAATATTTGAGACTTGAATACATCTAGCCAAATAAATTACCCACTCAGGAGAACACGTTTAATACTACTGACCGGACTCTTTTCGCTGGCTGTATCAGGTGAACTCTTTCCCGTCTCAAAAAAATTACCCATCTCACAATTCTTATTGAATTTTGTCACACAGCCATCCTCAACTGGCGTATGGAATCTTTTAGATGGTGTATGGAATCTTTTAGACCTTCTCATGTAAATTCGAGCATCATTTTCCTAATTTTTATTCTTCTTCACATAACCACTTTTGTCTTTTTGCTGATGCGGCTTTTTGTTTATTTTGTTGAGATTCGATGGTTCAAGAAACTTTTTTCAAGTTCGTCCTTCTGTTGAAAGCGACAAAACTAACCCTCTTCTGAATCTTTCTCGTCTAATGTACTATCTTGTCTCTAGAATCTCCCTCGAGATCATGTCACCTAATATTATAATAACTTAAGGGTTGAAAAGTTCCCCTGAGGGATCAAAATAAAATGGACCAAGTATCCTTGCAGCCGGAAAAGTTTTGTATTCTTTCGCTTTCGAAGTAATAACTTCATCTAATTGCTCTTATTCTGAGCTCAATTCAATTGGTTTTCCCCGAAGTCTGCTGCCCTAAATGACATGACCAGACATTCAGACACAATTGATTGTCACTGATTTAGCCATAAATCGTTTTGGTGATTTACTCTCAGCTTTTTTTTTGGTTCAAAACCCAAAACACAATATTGGGGCAAAAAATTTGTTGAACAACAAATGTTTATTCTTTTAATTTGGTTTCTTGGATAAATGATCCAGCCTGTTCATTTTTCCGCTTCATGGCGGTAAATATGTCTCTGAAACTCTTTAGTCGAGAATCTCAACTCCGGTTATTCAGACTTCATCAGCTCAGCTACTTTCTCATAAACCATACGCATAGCTAAGTCAGACTAACTGCATCAGAGTTTTTCTAGAACCAGCAATGTTCTGATTGTTTGTTAAATCTATCGACTTTTGAACTGTGAATTGTTCCAATAGAGATAATATTTGGGGGCTATTCTCATGCGCGAAGGACCGAATGAGCAAAAAAAAACAAAATTAGCCGAAAGTAGAAAGAAGTAATTGCCATTCAATTAAATTGAATTAAATGAAGGTATATTTTGCTTCTTTCATAACAAAACCCTTGAAATTGAAAATTTGTTCCAATTCGGCGGCGGTCAGTGACGATTTGAAAATTTTGCATATTTCTGCCGTTTTTATATTCGGCCAATATCAATATTCAGTCCCTGGAAATGTTTACTTTCTTTCCAAATTTTAGATTACTGAAATCTGATTGGCTGATTTTTGTTTTCGCGCATTCAGTCTTTCGCGTATGAGGGATTCCACCATAAATTTTCAGTGCTTCGATAATACTAGAAATGGGATTTTAGTGTAGCGCTTTTTCAAAGGTGTTTGAACGAAAGCGATTCCCTTCTTGTAGCACATTTTTTGGCAAAACCGCTTTATCTGCTTGATGATATGGCATCCTTGTTTTGTACGGCTTCTAATCGCTTAGTAATTTGATCGCTTTCAGAAGAGGCAAGAACTTGAAGGTTTTTTTTTGCGATATCAATTAAAATTTTGAAACCTGGTAATACCTTCGTAATTTTGAATTGAATAAAACTGACCATCTAGTCGGTTTAGTGACATTTGGCTGCGGATTTGTTATTGAGAGGAACTTCCTCGGACCTTGTAACGTAATATCATGTTTCACTGTGCCCTTTTATAGTTTGAAACTTCATCGTTCGTTTTATTTCTCAAAATAAACTGGATCATGTCCCCGTGCAACTGGGAAACTTTTTTGTTCTTTCGTTTTGGAAGCAAAAACTTCAAACTTCATCTGGTGGTAAATATGTATCTGAAACTCTTACAAAATCACCAGTCCGGGTATTCAGACCTCATCAGCTCAGTAACTTTCTAATAGAGATACGCATAGCTCAATCAGACTAACTGCTTCGGAGTTTTGATAGAGCCATTACTCTTTATCTGTTTGTAGAATCAATCGATTCATGTACTGTGAATTGTTGCGCTAGATTTAAATCTCCAGTGCTTCAATAATACCAGAAATGGGGAGTTCTTTTTTCTTCCGATTTCTCAAAATTGTTTAAGCGTCAGCAATTCCTTTCTTGTAGTACCTTCCCTGACAAAACTGCTTCTTGATGTGGCGTCCTTCATTTGTAGGATTACTAAGAATACTTTTTATCGCTTTCAGAAGATGCAAGATCTTGAACGTTTTTTCGCAATATCATTTAAAATCTCGAAACCTGGATCAATTTTTTGTTTTTGGAACGCATAAAAATGATAATCTAGTCGGATTAGTGACATCTGGTTGTGAACTTTTTGTTGCAAAATTTTTCCTCTTTGTGAACTTTTTACGCGCACCAAACGCAGAAATGATGACTTGTCGTTTCAAACACAGTTATGATGTTATGAGTTTTTTGAGTCCCAAAATTTTTACGGAAACTACTGGTTCCTTTGAAACTCAAAATTTGACTGCTGGTTTCTTTTGATCTTCTGACCTTATTAGCTACACGAGAGGTTCCAAAAGATCATGGGGACATTCATTTCGCTTTCAAAAATTGGAAGAACCTTATGCAACAACATACTTGTTCGGATCTAAACGACCCAGCGTCAAACACAGGAGAGCTGCTGTATAAAGAAAACTACCAAGCAGCGTGAATCTGGTAATTGTACGAGAATGATAAAAACTTCTGGCGTCGATTTAGTCACTATTAGAAATATCAAGAATTCAAAAGCTCTTAGTCTTTCACAATCAAACGTCTATGAAACTAGAACCCAACAGATGAGGGCGGCTGTGTGAAAAATTGTTATAAGAACTGTGACCCTTGTAAAATTACGATAAATTCCAAAATTTGCCTTTAAATGATTTTGTCGCTTTTAAAATACGTAAAAACCTATAAGAGCTCCATGCACCATTAATTTCATATAAAACTATTACGCCACATCAACAAAAAAACGCGGGCCGCCGTATAAAGAAACGCGCAAAGATTTGTGAATTTTTGTAAGTACCTTGACACTGGAAGTCATTTTTTTTGTACTGCCACCCGAAAAAAGACTGATATTAGAATTTAGCTGACGTGTTCTTCCGTGTGTGTGACAAAATTTAGCTACATGTATTCAACGCTCACAAAATGAAGTTAAATCAACAAAAAAGTTCAAGACTAGTCGTGCTAACTACATGAGCTAGATCAAACATCAGAAAGCATTTTATGAAACATTAGACTAGTTCATGAGTTGTGTTATATTCAAGAGGCAATTAATATTCCTTGATGCATTTAATATTGGAAAGGAAATTTTTTGAAAGAGACCTTCGATACTCGATATAAAGGATGTTCGGTTATCCTTAAAAACCCTGGTGGATCAGGATAAATACGAGGTTAAACTGCGCATTCTGTGAACTGTAAGCGGATTCCGCAACTAAAACAGAACTGTTGCGGAATCCCAAGTTTTGCTACTTTTCTTTGATCTTCTTTGCTGTTTTGGATTCCACAGACATAGTTTTTAAAATGTACTACTCAAAATTGCTCCAAAAATAGGCCACTCCGGAATCCACAACAAAATGTGTGAAACCCAGAACAGTTTGTGGGATCCATAAACAAATTATAATATATGTCTTACGTAAACTTAAGCTGATGAGGAATCCGCAACTGTCAATGGAATCAGAAAACTGTCAGCGGAATCCGCAAATTCCGCAAATTGTAAGCAAATCCGCAAATTGTTCTTAACTTCTAACATAACCCCAAGCATTAATATATACACTTATAGTCTTGTTTTCTAAACAACTTTTTTTCAGTGAGATATTGTTGAAAATGATTCATACATATTTTTTCTTTCAAATGATGGATTACTTATTTGAGAATTACTACATACAACTCGGGATGGGGGAGGCTGTTTTCTTTCGGATAGCTATCATCCAATGATATAATGTCAAAATGAGTTGACGCTAGTACAAACTAACTTTTTGGTCTAAATTTTTGAAAGCCTGAGTGTGGCTGTTTAAGGAATCATTTTGGTTTAAAAAATGAAGTTCAATTTAAGCGCTTAGGTTGATTAGATTCTTGATCAGTTGTTAGTTGTGTCAATTAACCGTTTGAAATTGAAGGCCATGCCTGCCATCTTTGTGTTTTGTGCAAATTCACATCCGACTAAAGGGTCAAAAAAAATTTAAATAGTGTTTTTTTTGTAGTTCTTAGGTTGATGGCATAGATGCGACAGAAAAGGTGCGACCGACAGAGATCATCATCAAATTCGCCATGCCTACGTTTGCATAAGTTTGCATACTTTTGCTGCTGAAGTCGTAAAACAGTTCATGCGGTAATACCAAAATTACCCACGAGAGCAAAATACCAGCAAACGCTTTGGTTAAAAGAGCGCTTCTTGTAATTGTTAGCGAGCCGCTGAGAGTTTTATAGCACCGCCAGTAGAGAAAACTGCAGATGGTCACCAGCGATATGTTGAATACAACTCGACAATAATTCATCGCGACACCAGTTGTAAAGCTGTGAAATGATTTTTTTTTGAGTGTGTTAACCAGAAAATTTAATCGTTTTCATCTGAACGAGTGCGTCTAACCTCAAATGTGCATTTTTCCAAGAAGACCAACTATTGGTGAAAAAAGTATCATTCAGCACCAGTTTTCTTTTTTTTTTTAGTACCAGATGGTTCAAAAACATCTTAAGTCGAAAAATAACGTGTAAATTATCAAAGGCAAACCAAAAGTTTCTGAAATATTTGCAATTGAGTTGATTAATTCCGTTGAAACCCACCCAATATAGTAAATACAATGGAACAAAAATGAGCAGTCATTTTACTTTTTCAGCTAAAATATTTATTTTATTGAAAATTTAAAAGTTTTTTGGAGATGTTTCTAGCATATTAAGTTCTGAGTTCGGACATGAATCTTGGCAAAGTTAGACTGCAGTCAAGTAGTGAATTTTCAACAAAAATTGAAGGTGCTCTTGATTTGTTTCTCTAACCTGTTTGATTACCTATAAAAGATCAGAGCAAAACTTTGAAATGATCATTTCCAAAAAAATGAGACCAATTTTTTTAAAAAGATTATTAACCAAAACCTGCTTAGTCCATTTAACTGACGAAAAAATTAGACAAATTTCGCTAATCTCATTTTTGTGATAGAGGCCAATAGTTCAGTTAGATCGTTTTTTCCATCCTTTTTAGTAAGTGTCCGCGTAACTCACTCCTCAAAAAAATAATCAGACCAGGAACCGTCCTGAAATTAAACAGTTTATACATTGCGAGGCCAAACCGAGTGATTAATAGGCAAAAGACTTGCTGTCTTTAGGTCACGGGAATTCAGAGACAAGTCTTCCAAAATATGCGCGGATTCTACCTAGAAATATTCCGCGGATTCCGCTAATTCTATTTTCGACCTGTTACGGAATCCGCGTACAGTCCACGAAGCACACAGTTTGGCCTCCTGATGAAAGACCATTCCATTCATCAGCAACTGACCCGGTTGACAAACAATGCTAGTCACGCATATTTCGTTTTGAAAAATGCGCATATCATACAGCTCTGTAGAAAAAGTTTTTGTGAAAAATTTGCAGAAGGTTAAGAATAAAACACACATTTTCAATATGTTTCCGTGCTTCATTTGAAAAACTAGTGCAAAATATGAAACACTTGTGCAATATTTAAATATTGCACTAGTGTTTCAAATTTTGCCATAGTTTTTTAATTATGTAACTGAAACATTTGTGCAATAAATTTCCGAAAACAATCAACCAAATCAAATTAGAAAGAAAAAATCGCTTGTTAACGAGAAACCTTTTTCAAACGTATGTTTTTTTTGTACTTGTGTTTCATACCAGACAAGCAACAGCTTACATTGCATCCGGAACTTTGTTCACATCATTACACTGTGAGTTTGTTTTTTCACACAATTTCTCGTTGCAATTTTTGCTGTTGCTTATCTGCTACAAAATTTGCAGATTTCGCAGTTTTTTGTTTGCAAAAAATTGCTTGTCATACTGATTTCGTAAATCGAAGTAGCATGATAAGCATTTTTTCATAGACTCCATTAAGGGAATTGCATGATAATCATATTGTTTTGTATAGACTGGAGGTGAAACCGGGCTAGCGAAAAGACCAATATACGAGTTGTTTAGCTCTTAACCGAGAACCAATGTTTTGTTTTTGTTCTGATTGAGAATATTGTTCGTGATTTTTCTTGGCTCAATAGATTTGTCTCACCCTCAAGCAAGGAGCACTGAATATAACGGACCTCAAAACTCTCCCAACCCCCCCCCCCCCCCCCCCCCCCTTATATTCAGCGGTGATTCAGTGCACGGTAATATGTTATCATCAAGAAAACAAGAAAAGATATAGTTGTTAAAACAATAGTAGAGTCTTAAAAATGAAATTAAATTTAATCTTAATCCTCGGAACCGATTAATTTTTCAAACTGATTTACGAAAAATCTGTTTAAATAAAAACATTGTGAAAGCTTAAAAATGGAAAATTTAAAGCTAAGACTCTCTAAAATCTTTTTCGAGTTTCTGGAATAAATTCATGTAAAATATTTTGGAAGTTCTACTCCTAATTTTTTCTTGAGATTACATAAAATGTGCTTATAAAAATTGTATAACTCGAATTAATTTTGCTTAGTCAAATTTCTTGTATTTCAGGATACGCATGAACACATTTTAGTTTACAGCCACCGAAAAAGACATTTTTCATTATAGCCCCCCTAGCAATAATGGCTAACGCATAATGTAGATATTGGTGATTTTTCCTAATTGAAATGGAATTGATCTTTCTTATTCAGTTCAAACTGAAAGATCACTTCCCGATTTTTGTTAAAATTAGCTGGTGAAACATGACCTTTTGTCATTGGTTCGAGCAACTTTGTGCGGGTGATTTACCATATATATTTGATCTGATTGGCTACTGGAATTATCACTCAAATCTCATTAATTCACTCCTTATTAATCAACCGTTTGTCGCTGCAATAACCTTGAAAGGTTATGGGCCCAGATGCCCAATAACGAGTGAAAAGTCAGGAGTCAAGATTGACTGTTTGTTCAAACGAATAAGGAAAAAAGCTGAGATTTGCAGTGGAGTTGTGACAGTGAAAATCACAACTTGAAATATACAACTGATCAGTTAGACAACTGCGAGAAAAGCAGGCCAAAACTACTTGGAGATAGACAATTGATCAGACAGAGAAGTGCAAAGATAGAAGAAGGGCAACACAACTTCTAGAGATAGACAACTCTGACGATAGAAGCAGGGAAACACATCAGAGAAGAAGAGAAGACGATCAAAAGCTGCACGAAGGAGGACTGAGTGAGCACAGCAGTGGAAGAAGCACTACACTATTGATAGTGAAATAAAACTGAAGCAAACTGATAAGTTACATGTTTTATTTGTAAAAGTTGCTGATTTATACTCAATTTTTGCGGAAGGATAAATTCGTTCGTACGCGGTTGCTCGAATCCGACACAAAATCAATCCAAAGAATACATTGCAATTAAAAGAAAAAGAAATTGATACCCCAGAATAAAAAGACGAGTTTCTATTTTGCTAATATATATATTACCTAGTATGAAATCTGAGGAGGGACCTTAGCTTTGCTAAGTCGCTGATGTGTTATTCAGTACGCACTCCGTTAGGTTCCAAATCAGATTTAGGTAATCGAATATACTTGCATAGTTATATAAGCGGGCGATATCGATGTTTATAGAAAATGATTTTGATGTAAGAGAAAACGAGGTCATTGAACTTTACCTAGGGCAATACTTAATTTTTTGCTTATTTTTTTTTGTGTGTGAGAATTAAGTCGAAAATAAGAACTTGGATTAGGAAAGAAATGTCGAAAACTGATAGGATAGTTTTTTCGAGAAAAGAAGAAGATTTTTGCTACTTTGATGAGCAATTTGAGGCACGAATTTTTCACTTGAATTTAAACAAGATTTTAGATGAGTCAGTTGATTATAGAAACTTTATGCCAAGTTTAAGACCGAATGCAAGCAGTGATCAAAAACAAGCTGCGATAGATAAAGGAAAAAAGATTTTTGAAGAAAAACAGTTGCATATCTGGTACAAACTTGTGCAGGCTCTAGATAAGAAATCAGTTTTGTTTTTAAGACCGTATAAAGGCAATGGTAGCAAAGCTTGGGATGTTTTACGGAAAAGGTTTAAGAGTTTTGAAAGACCCAGGCTGCAAAAACTAATCTCCGAACTTACAACTTTGAAAAAGAATAGCAATGAAACAGTGATAGATTATTTGACTAGAGCAGAGGAGATTCAGTATAACTTAGAACAAGTGAACGAAGGATGAGTGAAAAAATGTTAATTTCAATTATTTTGGAAGGACTTCCAAAACAATTTGAAACTTTTTCTACTATAGCTAAGTTTAGTAGAGATGAGAAAAATTTAGATGAGTTGAAAAGAGATTTAGTGAATTTTGATAGCGAGAGACAAGTAATCGAAAAAGAGCATGCTTTTAATAGCGAGAACAGAGTTTGTTTCAAGTGTCATAAAAGAGGACATGTGTCGAAACAGTGCAGAGAAAACTTAAGCAGCAGACGAGATAGTGAAGATAGAGCTCGAAAAATTCAGTGCTATGAGTGCAAGGAGTTTGGACATATTGCAAAATATTGCCAAGCAAAGAAAAAGTTCATTAGTAAGACTAAACGAGAACAGCAGAACCTAGTAGCTGAAACAGAGGCTCATTTTAGTTTCCTGAGTGGAGTGTCTCCGGGCGAGGACTTAGTTGTAGACTCTGGAGCTACCAGTAATATGATTAAGGATCGAGACATGTTTGTTAGTTTAGATGAGAACTTCAAAGGATCGGTTAGCAATGCAAATTTCTCTGAATCAAAAATTTTAGGGAAAGGTGAAGTTAGATTCAGAGTAAAAGATGAGAAAGGCGAGTTTAAGATGATTGAGCTGAAGGATAATTTGTACGTTCCTGAAAACTCAAGAAGTTTTCTGAGTGTATCAAAAATGAAGATAGCAGGAGCAGAAGGTGTTTTTGGTGCGAGCTCGTTTGTTCGCCAGGGAAATGGATCAGTTTACCCATTAAGAGAGGAAAGTGGTCTCTTTTTATGGGACACATTTGTAGGAAAAGATGAGTGTTATGTAGTAAGCACACTGAAACAGTGGCATTGCAGGATGGGTCATAATAACTACAAAGATTTAGGTCATTTGGAGCAACATGTTGAAGGCATGAAGATTAGTGATTTTAAAATTGAGAATTGTGAAACTTGTGAGTTGAATAAAGCAAAAAAGAAGCCAGTCCCGAAAGATTCTTATACCAGGGCAACCAGGACACCAGATTTTGTTCACGCAGATATTTTAGGCCCGCTAGCAGAGGATGGACATAGATATGCTATCGGTTTTGTGGACAGTTTTTCTAGATATCTGAAAATTTATTTCATGAAGACGAGAGATGAGGCAACAGAAAAGTTGGAAAAGTTCATTGCAGACATAGGAGTCCCTCAGACTTTAGTTTCAGACGGCGCAGGAGAATAGATTGGTCAAGATTTTAGGCGAGTTTCTAGGAAACAAAAAATAAGACTGGAAACATTGGCTCCTTATACCCCTCAAGAGAACGGAAAGATAGAAAGCTTGTGGGGAAAAATTACTCCAATGGCTCGCTGCATGATTTTTGATGCTAATTTATCGAAAACTTATTGGCCTTATGCTCTTAATATGGCTGCTAATCTCAAAAAAATGTGTTTTCATTCTGCTATAGGCAAAACACCCTACGAGTCAATATATGGAGAAAAACCCAACCTTAATTTTGTGAAAACTTTTGGGTGTGTAGCGTATAGTTTTGTGAAAAAACACTTTCGCAAAAAACTAGACAAAAACTCTAGAAGGGGAATTTTTCTGGGGGACATCGGAAAATAGTAAAGCTTATCTGATAGGAATTGAGAGTGAAGGAAAACTCAAAGTGCAAAAGTCTAGAAACGTTAGTTTTGACGAATCTAAGTTCTACTTTGAGAAAAAGACAGAAAGTGACGAAGGAGAAAGAGTAGGTGATGACGTATTTTTTGGAGAAGTTCTCGAAAATATACGGAAAGGTGCTAAGGAAGCTTTAGCAGACCCTGACCGGCAAGAAGCAATGAAAAAAGAGTTTAATTCATTAGAGAAAAACAAAGTTTGGGAACTAGTTAGAAATAGAGGAGAGAAGCCTATAGGCAGCAGATGGCATTTTGCTTTGAAGTACGGACCTAATGGTGAAATTTCCAGGATTAAGGCTAGGTTTGTTGCTAAAGGTTTTAGCCAAGTTGAGGGAAGGGATTTTCACGAAACGTATTCACCTACAGCCAAGATGTCGACCATAAGAATAATCCTGAGCTTAGCAGTTCAAAATAGGTATCAGTTGAGACATTTAGACATTAAAACTGCTTACTTGAATGCCAAACTAGATGAAGAAATTCTTATGAAGCAACCTGAAGGGTTCGAGAAGTTTGATGAAGAAGGAAAACCTTTAGTTTGTCTTCTGAAGAAAGGTCCTTATGGACTGAAGCAGTCCGGTAGAAACTGGCATAGGACTCTAAAAAGCTATCTTGAGGAATTAGGTTTTGAAAATTCAGTTTTTGATGAGTGCTTGTTTGTTAGGAGGATTGAGGGAGAGATAGAAGGTTTAATTTGCTTGTGGGTCGATGATATAGTGGTTTGTGGAGCAGACAAAATTTTCTGTAGCTGGTTTGAAAGCAATATCTCTGAAAAATTTGAGATAAGCGAGATAAGTGATCTTAAATGGTTCTTAGGAATGAAAATTGATTACTCAGGAAACGAAATTAGGATAAGCCAGGAGAAATATGTTGAAAAATTGATATCAAGATTTAGGATGACCGAAGCAAAGCCGATAATGACCCCTATTGGTGAAAACGAAAAATTGACAAAGGAAGATTGTCCTTTAGAAGGTAGCATAGAACAAGAAAATATAAAAAAATGTGACTATCGAGGACTTGTTGGTTGTCTAAATTACCTAGCTTTTTCAAGTAGACCCGACATTTGCTTTGCAGCAAATCTTCTAAGTTCTTTTGTGGAAAACCCAGGTGAAAAGCATTGGAAAGCCGGAAAAAATTGTCTTAGATATCTGCTAGGAACAAAAGGTTTACCTTTAGTATACAGGAGGGATAAGGCCTTGAATCTTGTTAGCTATTCGGATGCGGACTGGGCTGGAAATATAGACAATAGGAGAAGTACCTCAGGATATTGTTTTAAACTCAGTGACAACTCAGGGGTAATCAGTTGGTCTAGCAGACTTCAGCGTTGTGTATCAACTTCAACAGCCGAAGCAGAACACAATGCTGTGGTCGAAACAGTAAAGGAAGGAATTCATTTACAGGGCATTTTTAGCGACTTAGGCATACTTTGTAATAGGCTTTTAGAAGTTTTCGTTGATAACCAAGCTTGTATTGCCCTTAGTAAACACTCAATGAACCACGGCAAGACGAAGCATTTTGCCATAAAACTACACTTCCTTCGAGAGTTAGTTAAACAGAAGAAGGTGACATTAACCATTTTACCAACAGCAAACATGCCTGCCGACGCATTGACGAAAAACCTGGGAAAGTGCAAAACTGCTTTTTCCGAGACATACTACTAGGAACCACCTAATTTGAAAGGCGGGGTAATGGTGATTTTTCCTAATGGAACTGGAATTGATCTTTCTTATTCAGTTCAAACTGAAAGATCACTTCCCGATTTTTGTTAAAATTAGCTGGTGAAACATGACCTTTAGTCATTGGTTCGAACAACTTTGTGCGGGTGATTTACCATATATATTTGATCTGATTTGCTACTGAAATTATCACTCAAATCTCATTAATTCACTCCTTATTAATCAACCGTTTGTCGCTGCAATAACCTTGAAAGTAAAGAGGCTATAAATTCAATGTTAGTAATGGGAAAGAACCCAAATATGGTCCTCCATTTAAATTCACGAGTAGTTGAAAAATGAGAGCTATGGGTTTGACATAAAATGATGCGAATTGTTTAATATGGTCCCCCCCCCAAAAAAAAACTATTGAAATCAGTTTGGAATAAGCAAAGAGTTAGAGGATATTTACTGAGTGGTGAAAACAAGATTCAGAATTTATTGTTTTTTTTTTCTGTAACTTCGTTAAAAATTTGATGGCAATATGTATTCTAGCTCAGATAAAAAGCTTGCCTTGCTGTGTTTCTTAACTTTTAGCTGACTTTTTGACGACCCAACTAGTTTCATAAGATGACAAGACTAAGACTACATATAACACAAAAGCAAGGTACTCGGTGTTTTCACTTCTTAAGTTTTTTTGACCAGGTCCACTTTCAAACATTGTTAAATTTATTTGTCGCTTACTTCGGTAAAATATCCAATTCGAATGGATTATCAAAAAGTGCTAAATTTGACCAATTTTTCTACAATGTTTATTTAAAAATTGTGATCTTCCTTCCAAAAAATTTATTCTAGAAGTTTTGAATTATCATTAACTGAAATGAGGAGAAAGTGGGATCTTTTTTCATTTCTTAAAACGAACTTCATCTCCGCCACCCAATGTAATGTACATTAATGTTGCTACTACATCAGGGCAACGTGATAAATGCTCCGATGGATGTTCTACTGGTTTCTAATGGTTTTTGGTTGAAAAAAATTGATTTACAATAAATTTGGATTAAAAAAATATCAAGTTTTAAGCGTTAAACTTTGTGTCGTATGATTATGAACTAATTCGACCAATTAGTTTGTCTTATTGTTCCGACTTTCGATACAAAAGTAACGGAATATTTGTGCTTGGGGTGGGTTTTTTTTCTTCAGACAAATTTCGACTTTTTAACTAGCCATTTTTGACGGAATTTTTATATATCATTCAAAAGGTATTGTTGTCTTGAGATTAAATTTGAAACAATATTTCACCTGTGATCATTTTTCGTAAAATTATGGGGGTTTAAAGATTGCCATTTTGGCCAATTTGGGACAATTAACGCGCGACAAATTTTGCGCTGTTAACGCTTAAGCGGAGATTTAATCTGTCTTAGTAATCGTTCCAACTTGGTTGAAAGAATTTTATTTGCCATAATTGATTTGTTACCAGGCGCGAAATCTATTATTTTGTATTTTATATGGCGTGTGGTGGGATGATTTCATAAAAAAAAGTTTCAAATTTTAGAAAAAAAAACTTCATTCCATTTTATTACATTTAATTTTCTTATGTTACTACTGCTCCATAGATCTTAAAAGGCAGGCAGTCAGAACATTCAGGGATTCGTTCTGATACGAGCAGTCTTCTTTCAATTTCGAACAAATTGGACTGCGAGAACTAAATCGCATAATTAAGTCACGTTACGCTTTTAGCAGTGCTATATAAAATCTTCGGTCAAAAAAGGCATTGTTCAACAACATGGCAAAATGTTTAACTTTTGAAAAACAATTTGAAATTTGATCCAGTTTTTTTTAGAAAACCTTTTACTGGCACGTCATCTAAAGTACAAAGTGATGTAAGTAGCGTATAAAAAACACGACTGCTCGTATATCAAAGCCCTGAATGTTCGTAGGTGGTCTCGGATAGTTTTGTTTCAATGAAATTTTGATACACTATAATTTCAAAACTTCCATATCAATTGCAAGTACCAATAGTTGAGTAGAACTTATTGACCAGTTATTTTGGCCTCAATTCATTTTGAACGATTATGAATTCGGACAATTTGCCACGCATAAGTTTTTTGCTTTTGCGTATTATTCAATATCCATGCACAGTCAATTTTTGTGAAACGGGTCTGTGTATAAAAAAACAGCCCAAGCATAAAAATTAGTCACTTTCATCGAAAGTAGGAACAAAAAAAAGCTTTTATCAGTCAATTTGGAAGGAGTTTTGAATCAGATTAAATTACCGTGTATGAATTAATAGCACAAAAAGGTTTGAAAAAACACCGAGCAAACATTTTTTGCCTTTTTTCATGCAACATTGCGTTATTACAATAACAGAACGAGATCTTTTAGGGCATTTCGTAAACAATAAAGTGATGTGGCTCATCCAACCATAAATTTGCAAAAAAAAACAATAACTTTCCTGAACACCGGTCTCAAATGCAAGCTTCAAAGCATAGCCTGATTGATTGTAATTTAGAACCTTTGGCTTATGAGAGTGGAATACTTAGATTATATAGGTTTTCCTGCATACTCAAGTAACACAAACAAAATTGGATTGGGTTGAATGTAATATCAAATTAAAACCATTTTACTCGTGATTGGAACGCTTTTTTTTTATTCCAAAAATGTCTCCCAGTGTTGAGAAATTTTTGTCTTTCAGTCTAAAGTCGAATGAAAAAAGCGAGCAAACAGGTTGGAATAAAAACGAAAAAAATTCTACAAAAAAGAAAAATTGTTAGTTTTTTAAATTTTTCTTTCGATTTTGTACTCCTCTTTCAAAGCAAAGTATGTCTAGCTTACTATAAATTTCGATTAATCATCTAGGTCAATGTTCAGATCTTAAAAAACGGCAATTTTGTTGAAAAAGAAAATTTGTTCGTAGTTTTTTTTAAGAACAAAAAATTGCACAAACTTTATGATTAGTGATTTTTCATATATGTAAATTGTTCGACTGCATTTTTCCAAAAATCAAAATAATTCATTTCTTTAAAATTAATTTCTCAAAATTTTTGGGATATTTTTGACTAAACACAAGTTACAAAGCCATGGTTTACTCAAAACTAGAGTCACCAAAGGTTTGATCGTCTTGCATTTACAATACGGATCGAATTCCTGAATTGTATAAATTTGTGTGACACAAATCATAAACTGAAATCATCAAACCTTTAAATTTTGGCAATTTTTTTTAAATTTGCCATACAAAAAAAAGAGTTTTGGCGTTTTTGAAAAATTATTTTTTATATGCAAAATATTTTTTTTGGAAAATGTTTGTTTGAGTACAAAAATCGATTTGCGGTTGAAAAACATAAAAATTTCTCGCCATCAAAAAATGCCATCAAAAAATTGTTCTCGTCATCAAAAAATGCTAGTCATACAATTTTCATATACGGAAACTGTATGATTACCATGTTTTTCACAAAAAATTTTCTATCTTTTTCAGGGCAAAACACCGGCTTTTGAGCCAAAACAAGAAAAAAGTTCTTCAAAAATTCGAGGACATTTTAGCAAAAAGTATGAAATTTGTATGAGTAGTTTTTTTTCATAGACTTAGTTCATGGAATTGTATGATTAGCATTTCCGGTCTATGGAGGTCAACCCACGGCATATTAATTTAAAGGACTATCGTATATTCTTACCTGATCGATTACCTTCTTTACAACATGAATAAACCGCATGAAAGGAATACTGAAGGTCAGCGTAATAACAAGAGAGTAGAACTTCTTCCGATTGGGAGCACTTAGAACATCACTTGCGTTAGAGTTGCGCACTATCAGTATAAACAGTTTTTGAATTTTTTTATTACAACCCATATTGAATTCGCAGAGATATTCATCCCTGATTCAGAACCATATCATGAATCAGTGCTCTAAATCGAGTATCGACTTTAGTATCGATACGAGTAAAACTTTAGTGTCGACTTTGATCGACCTTAAATTTCTGTCGACATGTGGTTTCTCTCATCCGGATCGCAGAAAAACACAATTTCGTTCAGATCTTAGAACCATACCACGCACAAAAATCGGCAATTGTTGTTGTAATTTTATACCACGGTTATTTTGCACCACACGCAATCATACCACGCACAATAGAGAGTTTTTTTGTTACTTTAGAATTACTGGAACCTGATCTAAACTATATTTTATGATTGGATAAATTAAATGTTTTACCAATGTAAAGTATTTAATATTAACCAATCATGATCCATCTAACTAACAACCCACTTATTTGTAAGTGCTGAAGTTACTTGTAATTTCAGCACCAGAGAGATTTGAATTTAACTTAGAAATTAGTTGGACTCTCCCGAGCACTTCAGCAGCCGCAATAAACCAGTATACCCTAGATCTATTGAGCCTAGCAGAGACTAGTTAAACAACCTGAGACTAGATAGTATAAGAGTAAGATTAGGATCGGTATTAGACTAAGAAGTTGCACGAATCTATCCGGCCGAAAATAAGATAGCGTGACGAGCAGACGGTGTACCCTATCCGAAATTACTCTATGAGTTATACACTTCGGTCATAACTCATCTGGTGCGACCATAAGTCTCGAACAAGACCTTACTAGATTAGAATTAACCAAAATTAGATTAGAAATTAGACAAAAACATTTAAAAAATGTTATACGACAATAATTTAATTGAAATGTCTCTCCGACTCAATAGATCAGAGCCAATATTCCGAACCATAATAGAACTACCCGGAATTGGAAGAAGACCTCGAACCAAAGACGACATACGACAAAGTAGAAACTTGCCGTATAGTTATATGATAGTTCGGCAAAAGCCAGAACAAACTTTTATATTTCGAATACTACTTGCAATGAATTTAGATTTCCATTTGCAAACATAAAACCTTGAAGTTAATCTTCAAAATCATTTCAGGCGCTAAACAAAATTAATATTATACAATAACGATTGATAAAAAGATCTAAGATCGTTCTCCTAAAACTCTGCAGTATTACACAAAACATGTTTGAAAAATATTTATTGGAAAATAAAAATAAAAATTAGTAGCATGACAATAAATGGTTAGTAATCATAAATCATCTTGTTGTTCCAGCTTCATCACCTAAAACATAACAGCAATCATCAACTCACTAATATCATCAAAACACTAAATCTTTCCTTTACACACATTTAAAACTTTATTAAAACCTAAAGTCACTTAATTTAACCTCAGATCATCAAGGCTTATCCTTGGATCTTAAATCATTTTCTACCTAATTAAAATCTCAAATTTGATCATCAAGGCTTATCCTTGGATCAAACAGAACAATTTTGTTCTCCCCCACCCACTTAATTAGTGTCTAACGACCTCAAACGTCGATTCACTACCCAACCCTTTCTAAAGACCCAAGACTAATAGAAATTTTTAAACAAAACTAATCATTCAAATTAGGATAAACAGTGAAGAACTTCGGTTATTCATCCTTCACTTGACCCCCCCTCTTACCAGACCCAGGATAAATCTTAGACTTAGTAAGTTTAAAATAGTATCTAACGAACTACTCGCGTTCTAATTATACCTGAACCTTGTGGATCGATTTACTATTCTCCAACCCTTGAACACAATCACTACCCCTAAGTAAGATTAAGTAAGTTAACACCTTAGCTTATACTAGTCACGAGAAAGTAAAAATCATTCTTCGGAATCGATATACTTTTCTCTCCAACCCTGAACAAAAGACCCAGGTTAAGCTAACCAAAAAATCGTAAGGACTAATAGTTTAGGTAATTAGAATTCACTTAACAACTTTTTGCATCCGTCATCCTAAACCTTATGTCATTTAAAAACCTAGGAAATAAACAAACAATCATTTTACACAATTGTGAAATAGATAACAAAAAATACGACCTTGTAATCACACCTCATACACAAACAGTTGGATACATTCGAACAAAACGACAAACACTAAAGAGAAAAATAATAACTAAACAAAGACAAATAACACGAAAAAGATTTTCAAAAAATCGAAACGCATTTTCAGAATCAGAAACCAACAGTTTAGACGAACTCTACAAACTAAAAGAATCAATAGATAAAAATTACCCAATTCACGATCAATTAAATTTTTCTGACTCAGAAACAACTTCAAATTCATCACAAAGAGGAAAAAGAAGAATAAAAAAGCAGTATAAACACAAACCAGTACATTTATACAATTGGAATCAACCAATTCGACACATTAATAATTACATATTAACAGTCATCGAACGAAAAAATGAGCTCAACGCACACTCCAGGTGAAGAAAGTCCAGATGATGATGAAATCTTTCCTTTTATAGTAGACGCAGACACTGATAGAGGACAACACATATTTTGTCAAAATTTACTCGTAAATTTATTTGAACCCGGAATCAGTCCATGTAAAACAGAGTTCCCCGATGTAAAAATCAAAAGACAAATCATAGATCACTATCTAAAACATATATGCAACATAACACAACAGTATGGAATCTACTCCATAGAATTTACCTCACCAAACCATAATAATAGAAAATATACAATTCAAACAGACGATCTTGATTTAGAATTTTCAAAAGTTTTTTCAGAATATATAAAAAGCATCCAATACCATAACTCACAAAGAGCAAACTCCATATTCACCAATGAAGTTTTCGCAATAATATATAGTTATATTTCAATATTAGAAAATGAACTCCCACTAACAAATGTCTCACCGAAAGAAACATCCAAACATTTGAAAGTACGACACGAAATCACACTACTCTCTAGTTATTTAAACATCATTAAAGAAAATTTCACGAAAGACGACGTTTCACAACATACCAAACACGATTTACAAAAAATTTTGGCATGGTTCATAATAGATTATTTCACACACAATATTGATTTAATTGCACAAGCAAGAAAAAATTTTCGACCCCAAAATTCGAACGATGATACCGCTATCACAGAACAATCAGATTATGTTTGGGACCCCGAATGGTCTCATCCCGCATTTATAAGCTTTCCACAATCAATCTCAAGTCAAGCAATAGGTACAATATCTTACATAAGAGATTATGTAAGAGTAATACCATTAACAATTGATGCAACACCATTAAACTATAATACATTTTTACCCGATACACAAAATAATAGTTTAAACTCGACAGTCATACACAACGAAAACCTCAATGGAACTAGGAATCTTACTCAACAAGATATCCAGACACCATCACACTTCATAAATGAAGAAATTGTACACACAACAACTACACAACAAAGTATTTCACCAATACGCCCAAATTTAACAACACCAAGAAATACAAATCCTTCACAAACACAGGTAACCTTACAATCAACCGTTAAACCTTCGGTTGCTCCAAAATATTCCCATATGGATTACCAAACATACAGACCCATGACAATACCATCAAAAACACGCAAAACATTCACTAGAAACAATTTTGCAGACCATAATTATAATTATACACATCCATCAAAAACAAATTATCAACCACAAAGGAATTTTAATCAATATACAAAACCTCGAAACTGGGATAACCCAACGGCCCAATATAATTCCAAAAATTTTCAACCAAATCCTCCACAGGATCGCAGTGAAAATTACCCATTTTTTCAACAAAATAAAAATAAAAAACAAACATCTTATCAAATGGATTATTTATCCTCAGATGATGATTTCTTACAACCAGATATATTTGCACAAAATACTCAAGAATATCGTAGACAAGGAATACAGAAAACACGTACAAATCATAGGAATTTTTCTCCACAACCGATAGATGCACAACATCAACAACCAATTCAACAACAAAATCCAATTAATACACAATCCTTTCAACCAATTCAACAACAAAATCCAATGACTGCACACTCGTATCAACCATCACAAATGCAAAATGAAATACCACTCCCATATTATCTCCAACAACATGAAATAACAAGAAACCAACTTTCAAATTTTTCTCAAATGCCAAATGCAGCAGAATCATTACAAATGACAATGAATCCATACCTTATGGGTGGATCATCAATAACATCAAACAAACCTTTAATGGTTTTCACAGGAACAGACCCTGAATACTCTGTAGAAGATTATTTAAATGCAGTAACAGCAAACCTGATTTTAAATATTGGACCTGAACCAATTAATACGCCACTACATCAAAACTGGATACATCGACGCACAGCGTTAATACAAACAACCTTAGATGGCGCAGCCCAAAAATGGTTTTCAGTACTACCTCTAGAAATAAAATCAAACTGGAAAAGATTTACACAAGAATTTTCAAAAATGTTTGACTCCGAAAGAAACAAACAACAACAAAGAGTTTTATGTAATGAAATTCGCAGATTACCAAACGAAACCATCAAGCAAATAGCAGTACGAATCGAAACACTAGTTCGAAAAGCATATTCATTAAATACACACGACTATAAAAACACAAAAATGACAGAAATCTTAATGATGACCTTAACACCACAATTAAGGAAAATAGCAATAAAAAAGAGAGCATCCCATCCTTCTTCAATTCGAGAACCCGATTTAGATTTTCGAAAACTAGTAGACAAATTAGAACAAGCAGAAATCACAATGAAACTAGAAGAAACGGAAAATCTGAAATTACAATACGTTAACAGAATTGAAACGACTCCCACTAATATTAATAATATACAGGAATCAGAAACAGACCTCGTTGAAAAAATCACTGAAATACTCAATATTTACGAAAAGAACCCGAACTTTAAAGGCAAACCATCTTTCAAAAAATGGTGTAATTATTGCCGACGATACGGACATAGTATTTCCGAATGTAGACAAAAACAGCAAGATAGTCAAAATAAACCTCAAAAATACAAAGAACCAAATAAATCATTCTATCAATACATGAAAAAAGATCAAAATCTACCGAACAAAACAGTCCACAGCAACAACAGTTCAGGAAAACCACTCCCGAACAATACAAATTATACAAGAAATCAATCCCCATATAACTCAAGTTATAGAGGAAGATCACCAGAACGAAGAAACACGTATAATTCATCACAAAATCACTACAATAGACCAAATAGTAGAAATAACTACTCCAGATCAAATTCAAATACACAACGATTTGTTTCTAGATCTAATTCCCAATCAAGAAATAACTACTATCCAAACAAACAATCACGAAATTCATCATACAATAGGAATAGAAACTACTCCTATAATCGAAATAGAAGTTATTCAAACAACCGAAACCAGAATTACCCGAACAATCGATCAAGGAATAACTCATATAATAGATCGAACTATAACAGACCAAACAATAATTACCAAAACAGATCGCGAAATAATTCACAAAACCGACACCCAAGTTATAATAATCGTTATAGAAATTATTCCCAATCACCACACCGGAATAATAATAACTATAATAATTCTAATAATCGCCACAGAAGTAGTACACCTAAACATCAAAGGCAAATCAATCAAGTACAATCTAACCCAGAAACAACATCAGACCCTCCAGGTATTGATAACACAGTAACTGATGCGTTACAACTCAATCAAATAAACTGTACATCATCAGATTCAGAAAGTGATACTGAAAACACTCTTGCTATCAATATGATAAAAGTCGAAAATGACTATGAATCTGTCATATATGAACAACCCTTTCCATCACATATATATGAAAATCAATCAGAATTTCTTCAAAATTATTACACTACACCCATAAATTCCACACCAACGACGCAAGAAACAAACGAGATTAACACTACAAATCAAACCAATAAAAATACCAAAACAAAATGCTTGAATACAAACCATATTTATCAAAATATACAAAAAGAACAACCCAAAGAAAAAATTTGGACAATACCATTTCTCTTAGAAAGCCCAAGAAATAAAGAATTTCAACCACCAGACCTTGAAATAGATTTTTTAATTGATTCAGGAGCAGAATCAAACATAATAAACATCCCCACATGGAATGAAATAAAAACTTTACATCCAAAGCTAACACCTCTCGAAACCTCCAGTAAGTTAGCAACAGCACAAGGATCAACATTGATAAACTACGGAAAAATCCAATTATTTCTCCTCCCCACCAGAACAATGGAACAAAGCAAAATTTTAAATAAGCCATTTAAACAAATATTCCATATCACTGACATTAAATATAATATCATTGGAATACCATTTATTTCGAAGTATATACCAACAATTAACATACTAAATAGTAAAATATTAATCAAAGATAAATATACAAAAACAAAAGAAACATCCTTAACATTTTTTCAAAGATTAAATAAACAACCACCATTTTTTTCAAAATTTTATCCGATATTTAACCAACAAAGAAAACACCTGAAACCACTATCAGGAAACATCTATAATTTTTCAATCAAACAAGTTCACCAATATGATAAAGAACAAAATAAACAAAAATTTTATATGTCAGATTTTGAATTCAAACCTATTCATAAATTTTTCAAAATCACAATCTCTTCAATAAAATATTTGAAAAATTCGAATTCAGATATTATTTCCTTACATGTTTATAACAACACACCTTACCAAGTAACATTACCTTTAGGACTTTTAGGATATTGTGAAACTAACGCTACAATATCACCAATACACGAAAAAGCCTATCGCGTAAATAATATACTTCAATTACTAGATATTTGCCAATCTACAATTCTTAATGAAGAATTATCTATAAATAATATAATAAGTAACGAAAACAGAAATACGGATTATTTCACAAAAACTCCATATTTCAAACCTACATTCAACATAAGTAACTACACAGAGGACCAACAAAAATTTTTAACAATGTTTAATTTCCAACATTCACAAATAACACAAGACGAATTCGAAAAATTAGCCAAACAGCTAATTAAATATTCATCAGTCTATGCAACATCAAAATTCGATGTTGGGAAAATCAGTTCATCACTACATCTCCCGTTAAAACCAGACGCAGTTTTCAAAAAACAGAGAGCAAGTAAAGTACCAATTCACTTACACGATAAAGTAAACAGATTACTCGATATTTTAGAACAGTACAATATTATATCACCAGTTAATAAAGAAGAACAACCAAAAGGCAACACATTCATCAACCCCGTTATCATTCTAGCTAAAGGAGAATCATTAAAAATCGTTCTCGACGCTAGATACCTCAATTCACTCATAGATGAATCAAAATGTAATTGGCCCATTGAACCAATACAAGTTATTTTAACAAAAATAAACGGCAAATACTTTACAACCGCCGATATGAATAGTGCATACAATCAAATGCCACTAGTTGAACAATCACGACGTTTAACACAATTTGTTATCGGAAACCAACAATATGAATTTAACCGCTTATTCTATGGAATATCCATAGGACCAGCAGCATTTTCAGCTTTTATGAGCAAAATTTTTAGACCACTCATACTCAAGAAAAACGCAATCACCTATCTAGACGATGTTTTTATGCAATCACAAACAAAAGACGAAATGTTCGACGTTTTAGAAAAATATCACCAAATACTTCAGAACGAAAATCTGAAGGCCGCCCCCGATAAATCACACTTCTTTTTGACAAGAGTTAAATTCTTAGGACATAATATAGAAAGAAAAACAATCACTCCATTGAAATCACGCATTGACGCTATTCAAAAACTTCAACCACCAACAAATAAAAAGAAAATCCAAGAATTTCTTGGAATGTTAAACTTTTTAAGTAAATATGTTTATAAAATGCAATTATATCTACGACCATTTTATAACATCCTTAGACAACAAAATAATTTTGAATGGAACACAGAACATCAAACACGATTTGAAGAAATAAAGAAACTTTTAACTGAACAAATTTCAAACACAATTCCAGATTCAAATCAACCATTTTATGCAATGTGCGATGCTTCGAACTTTGGCATCGGTGCAGCACTATTACAATCACATAATGGTACAAATAAAATGAACCTCATATCAGCAAATTCTCGATTATTCACTCAAGCAGAGCTACGACTCTCAACTCTAATGAGAGAATGTACAGCCATAATATATACACTGACAGAATATGAATTTCTGATACTTGGATCAAAGCATCCAACAGTTTTATTCACAGACCACAAACCCATCATTTTTCTTTTCACACAGAAATCTAACCCAAACCACCGAGTTTACAGATTTCAACTAATTCTAATGAAATTTCCAAACTTACATATAGTTTGGACTGCAGGAAAAAATCTTGCATTACCAGACACCTTAAGTCGAAATACACCACCTGAATTACTTACACGAAAAACAACAGTTGAAATACCCAAAAATATAAAATTCTACCTTGCAGAAAACGAAACATCACCTCGATTAGAATGCAAATATGCAGTTAAAACTGATATTGAACAATCACAAATAAATAATTTACAACATTTCCCACTTTATTTAGATTGTCAAAATAATCATTATGAAGTTGATTTACTTGGAACATCAACCTTCAAACCAATCCCATATTCTCAATGGATAAAAAGTAACACCCAACAAAAACGAACAAAACAACACCCGCCTAAAAAAGACCATTTTCCACTAATTGAAAAAGAAGATTTAACTGATAAAATAAATTTATCAGGACCACAAACAAATGATTCAAAATACACAATAAATCAAGTTTTTGACCTCCATGACCCACTTGATACAATACCCTTATCTAAATTAGAAATCGAAAACATTTTCCTCCCCCCAACAGAAACAATTACAATTTCAACACTGAAACAATATCAAAACCTTGACCCAGTAATTCGACAACTGAAATCATGGCACAAATATAAAACTAAACCTATCAAAGCAGATTCAACCATTCTAGGAAACAAAACACTCCTCCGATACTTTCGCAAATTTAACAACACAACAATTAACGAAAATACAGACCTTTTAGAGTATAACCTAAATGAGTCTACAGTTCCATGTCTCCCTTTAAGTATGATTCTTATAGCTTTTAATATTTCACATACACAAAATATTAAAGGACACTCTGGATCAGAAAAAACATATTCAAACTTTATACAAAATTTTTACTTCCCAAATGCACCAATTTGGATAAAAGTACTATGCAATGATTGTATAGTATGTCAACTAAATAAACCTTACCCGAATCAAAAACAAATAGCACAAAAACAAGATTTTAAAGGACAAAGCTTGTACTTCAACCATCGTATCTCATTTGATACCAAAGGACCAATTTCACCCTCATCAGAAGGAAACTCCTACATTATGGTAATTGTTGACGCATTTACACATTATGTAGCACTTAACCCAGTACCACATTGTAACGCTTATTACGCTTACACAACACTCTATGAACACTGGATAGCAAAATTCGGACTACCAGAAATTTTAGTCACAGACAACGGTACAGAATTCATAAATAATGAAATTATCACACTATGTCATTTATATAACATTAAACACAAACCACGTACATCTCATGCACCTTGGACAAACGGCTTAGTCGAAGGTATGAACCGTTCATTACAAGAATATCTTAGATGTATCATCAACGGAAATGATACAAAATATACCGAATGGTCAGCAGATGTAAAATTATTTCCCTTAGCATATAATTCACAAATTACGACAACTCTAGGAATGTCACCATACGAAATGGTTTTTAACCAAAAGCCACGCAAACCAATAATGTTTACAGCAAATTCTCATAAAAACGCACAAGGTTATTGTCAACCAAATAAAGACTCAATTTGTTATAACCTACCTTTACATACACACGATGAAGATCATTTTCATCACCCACAAATTCTTAAACTAGCCTCCGGTACACACACCGAATGGATTCTAAATAGAGATAAAAAACACAATGAAATTTATCAAAAAATAACAAAAAAGTTATTACAAAGACAAAACATTAATGAACAAATCAATTCACGTTTTACACCAGCCTCCGATTTAAAAATTGGAACATTTGTTTTAATACCTAATTTTAATACTCAAAAAGGAATTTCTAAAAAATTACAACCCCTTCGAAAAGGACCATACCAAATAATTGCAAAACCCACTGATGTCACATATAAAATTACCGACTCAAACAAAAAAGAAATCGTTCAACATCGAAACAACCTACTACCTTATTACCCAAAAGAATACGCACTCCGCGAATTAACTCAATTATATTCTTTCACAGGATTAAAAATCATTCAAAACGAACCACATCTGAAAAACACAGAACAAAATGATAACCCCACCGAAAATCAAAACACAAAACTAATCGCCACCAAAAACAATACACAAAACCATAAAGAATCACCAAAACAAAGAAAAAATAGACAAATGACCGAACAAATAATACCCCAAGAACAAATCGACAAATCAGAAAATAGAAAAACAACAAGACTCCGAAATCAACCACGTAAAAACTATAAAATATTCATCCCCCAATCTAAAATTTTAAAGAAAGTAGAATTTAAAAAGTAATTTTAAGATTTTATACTTCACAATCTTGAAACCTCCGTAACATTTTTCATTTCATTTTTTCAAAATAACATGCTCACAAGTACGCAATAATTCTAGTTCAAAATAGACCAATAGGATTCATCCAATCCGCCACTTTCTCTAACTCAAACTAAGATCAATTAGACGAATAATCTAGAACTCCAGGCACATCTCTAACTATAACTTTACAACCTCCAGGTCAAAAATAAGCAAACCACTCCAACTTGACAGTTAAAATAAATATCACCATAATACCGTACCCCTCCCTTATCTAATAACCCAAAGATCAACAATATTTCCCCAACTCAGACCACGAATACCCCCAAAACAAATTTGATAACTTAGCCTAAAGTAACAAAATGAAGATTTTAATTAGCCTAAAGTATAAAAATCTCACCATACCCCGGATCATTTGACAAACAAAAATAAAGAAAAAGACGACCTCCCAGTCACCATAAAAATTGCCCCCAACAATTTTTTACAAAACTCAACCCACTTGTCAAAAAACTAATAAATAATCCGACCACACTAGAAAATCGCCTCAAACAGCAAAAAATATTCGACCAAGAGATCATTTCTTAAATGCTTTTCTCTCAAACAGTTGCTCAAATACTTATAAATTTTAAACATTTTTTTTCAATACTTGAAGCCTTTAAAATATTTCTTTTTGATATACTTGAATCTTTTCTAATAATCTTAATCATTTTTTGTAACATTTTTTTAATTTTCTACACCATACTCGAACTATTCCTCCAACTTTCCAAAACCCTTGAATATATCCACAGGTACGATTTTCACAACTTGTCTAAATGATACGAACAATTTTCAGTAGAACTGATATTTTTTTATTATTTGTAATTTTCATAACATTTTTATCATCCCTCATTTTAACCATATGTAAATGTATAAAGAAAGCAATCATCACATTTGCCCTAGCAACAATTTTTCTAATTATTTTTTTGGAAGAATATTATAATAAACATAAACCTTCCCACTAAAGTAACAATTCAAAAATCCATCAAAAATTGCTACCCAACAGTCACAGAATCAGTCTTCACCGACATCATCCCAAGATAATCCAACACCACCTTCAACTACTCAAAATCCTCAAACATCTACACGAATTTCTTTTCAAGACAATCCATACACTTTTGAAGAACGGCACGCTCGTTTATCTGAACCACTAGAACCAGTTCAACGACAAGCATCTCTAAGTGAACCAACATATAATCTTTACCCAACACTACCACAAGAACTAAGTAGAATACGAAACCTTAGTCAAAACCAAAACACAACAGAAATAAATAGACAAATTATACATCCTCGACGAAATAGAAATTTTCAAACTCCCCGAGTTCATTTTGATATACCTCAATCCCCATCACAAACCACTCCAGAAAATACCACTGGTATATTACCAGAAACCCCTACACTTCTTTCACAACGTAGCACCTCAAGCTTACCATCAGATTACTTAGGTTCAACACCAACATCTGAACAAATACGTGAAAATCCTTTTAACCCCCCAAACCAAACATCACGATTTCCATATTGGACTACACATTCATTCACACAAGGTGAACCAAATTTAGTCAATGACCCCATAGATATTTCTACGGATACAACAACATCCTCATCACTACCAGAAACATTATCACTACCATCAACACCATCAATAAGCCAATTTTCACCACTACCCTTTAACTTAAATTTTCCAAATAATCTCGACGCCAGATATCGAGAACAATCATCAATAAATATTCCTTTAAGATTAGATTGGAATACATTTAGAGCACCTCCACCATTATTTGGACAACATCAAGAAAGTAACCGCCTTCATAACTGGGCACTTAATAGATTACAATATCGCCAAGATATTCACAACGATATCCGTGATCACAATATTCAAATACTCCAACAAAACAGTTTACAATTAAAGTTTGAAATCACAGTTAAATTAAACAATATTACACAACATCCCTACCCATTAAATCCACCTAACATAACAGCTCAATCATTACCACCACCGTTTATAACTACTGAAGTAATATATAAATACGACAGATACACCAAAAACACAATTGGTTACATTACATTTTATAACCCATACTCAGGATCATCATACACATGTATATTCTAAAATTATTAATTTTTCTCCAACTCTTTTTTCTAGTAACCTCAAATCAAAACATAAACCCTTCCCCTCGTACAGGACCACAAGATTTATTAGTAACACATTACGATTGCGAAGAAAATGAACAAAAAACACTACATAAATATGCAATAAATCAAGTATCACAATGTGAAACAGAACCACAAGCTATAGAAACCACAGATATCATAGCAACACTCTATTCAAAAGCCCGAGCAACAACAGTTACAGGTTATAAATTCACAGCGACATTTTCCGAAAGGAAAAACATTGTTCACAAGTCTCGAACGGAAACAAAAACCGACTTGACCATGAATCATTCTATCAAAGTAATATAGAACGTCTTTTACATCTCAATCCCGACGATTGTAAAAATGAATTACTTAGACTAATCATCACACAAAATAAAAACTCCCAAAGAAAATTAGTTAATTTTCAAGTTTTTTCAGACTCTGTACATCAATCACAACTTGAAAGACACCAAGGACATATAAAACTAGACGAAAAATACCCGTATAACGGCGCACACGGACGATTAACCTATGACCTACATGATAAACATTGGATACCACACATTGGTATAAATAACCCATCAAACTGCAAAGCAGACACAAAAAATAAAGGATACCAAGAAATAATGTTTTTCGATTGGAAAATACAACTCGAAAAAATACAACTCACACGAGATTTATCTGATAATACAATGATCTATCAAGGAATCCGACTACCTTGTAAAAATGATCAAGGATATTGCGACCCTACAACAAGAACACAAGCAACAATTGTTTGGTTCCCCGAAGATACATGTACAACATTTCAAGTAGCAAAAATACACGCTCGTATGATAAAATTTCACGAAAAATATTTTATACAATCAATTCCATATGAACAAGTCCATCCATCACGCAAACTAAGTTCCGATTTTAGAAACATAGACAATATAGAAAATAAATTGACACGTTTTCAAATATATCAAGAAACAGAACTTGCATGTAAATACAGGAATCCACTTCACAGAACACAATACTCTGAAATATTAGTTGAATACGAAAAAGGATTCGACATGACCACTGGAAAAGTAAAAATCGACCCATATGCCACAGGTCATCCTCTAAACGAAGGAACATCCTATATACCAGTTAATTTTGAAAAAAGCAACGGACAACCTGGTGGACATCTAAAACCTTATGACACCAGAAGCACACGCTTACAAGAACTATCACTAATGAATACTACATATTTCGGTAATATCCACTATGATATTCATTTAGATATGAAACTAGATTATACAGTTAGCCGAATTTTTCAAGAAATGTCACTCTCCGAATTAGAAACACTACACCAACTATGCGAATTAGAACGAACACAAATATTACAATCACTTGCACTAGCAGTATTAAAAATACCCTACGCAGGATACTTATTATCAGGAAATAGATCAAATTTTTTAGACTACGAAGGAAACATCTTATTGTTTTATACTTGTACTAAAAAAGTATCACCACTATACGTTTTTGAAGATAAACGATGTTATAAAAGAATCCCTATCTTTTATAAGAATAAAGTACATTTCGTGGATACACTTTCACGAAGAACCTATTTCTGGGATACCGCAGTCCCATGTGGATCAGAAAATAGCCACAATGTAGTACAACTAAACCCTGATGAAAATAAATATTACCTTCTCACTCCATATCCCACATTAATGCAATCACTCAAAAATTTTTCACCAGAAAGCATTCGCGCTATCGCTCGAAACCCAAATATAGACTTACAATCAATAGGAATATACTCAAAATCAGATATTCAACATCACATTAGAACACAACAATTCCAAGAATTATTAACACAAATGGACACAATACAAAGACAATCAATAGACCAAAACTTACGCAAACTTGCAGAAACCGCAGGATTTGCCGATATCTACACGCAAGACTATAGCGGATATTTTAAAGACATTAAAGATTATATATATCTAAACGGTGAAAAATACCGTCCCCAAGATATATCACCAATTAACATTTTTAGCTTTGTTACACTCAAAAATGAGATCCTCGATTTTCTAGGATGGCCCTACTACATCTTAGAAAAATTGACTATTTTATACGCAATGTTTAACTTTATTGGATTTCTTTTCTCACTTTTAAAAGGAATCTACAACACATGTGCTATACACACACAAGTCAATCGACAAGCAAGTGTAGCACGCATACTCTTTGCAGGATTTTTTGGAATCTTTTCTACATCTATAAACAAAATTCTTTTAGACGCACAAATAAAAGAATATAACACGAAAATAACAACACGACAAAATACATACGACGAAGAACATAACAATGTCGACACACAGCCAACGGCACCACAATTACCACCCCTACCAAATAACCATCCACTATCCCTAGTCCCACGAAATTTTCGAAATTTAGCAATCACACATAATCCAAATTTTCGACTCAATACATCGCAAAGTCCCGTCCAACATATAATGACACATCAATCACAAGATGATAATACTTATGAACAAATTATTGAACAGCCCCATACCACCGCTTTTCAATCTCAAAATAATAATTTTTTTAGCCCACGATGAGCCGCCAACTTGGATCACTACACCGATCAAATTCCCATCCAACCAATCTTACCTCTTCAATCCCAATCATACCACTTTTTGCTTTTCCGCCACCCGATCTTCCATCTAGCAATGTAACATCAGGCATGAATTCCGATACTAATTCACACATTTCAGTTTTATACTCCATCTCACAGCTAAATAACCCGAATATTGAAACCCCCGATGAATTTGCCGACTCAGAACCATCCCCATCCAATAATTTTCATAACCCTTCTAATTTTTCTCAACCTCATTTTCAACCCATATTGTCAAATAACCCTGACCCAATCACTCCCACACCCTCTTATGCTTCCCAAGTTACCCCAACCTACTCCTCATACCATTCTGACCAATCATCTCATTCTCCAGACACCCCCCGAATCTCCCCAGAGCTAGATAATTTTATTACCCTCCAACAACAACCCTACCACCTTAACACCCCGACCATAAACCAAATCTCCTCCACTACAAACTCATCCAATCCCCCTACACCCTCTTCAAATTATACTGAATCATTAACACCATCATCCACATCCACTATATCTTCACTAAACACTAATAGAGCTTACCGCACTTTTAAAAGAAAATTCCCCAACCATCCTTTCCCAGCAAGACCAGGAACAGCCCGTGAATACATCAACCACCCCCAGCATACTAACACTAAAGAATTTTTAGCTATCACTTTACCCTCATTTCCACAATACACCTTAAACACCCCTCACGACGCTAACGAAACACGTAACTTTGTAGATGAATACGTTTTAATGCCCACTCTCTCTTGGACCTCATACTATCATTTCACTAACCCTCTTTGCTTACCTTTATCTAACACTCACATCGATATAGAGCGAAATACAGACATGCTATATCGACTAACTACACCACTAACCGCTAGACAGTTTACTTACGTTGGATATAAAAAATCACTAAAAATACACACTGCACCTAGAGCTAATGAATATACACTAGAATACTACGATCACAACATCATCAGAGCTAACCAAGATCAATTCTTAGATGACGATCGCTTCGCTAATCCACAAATCACCGAGAAATTTTTCATCAAGACACCATATGTATTTACACTAAACATCTTCGACCGAAAGTTTGATCACATTATTTCAGAAGCACTAACAAACACACAGGCATACGAAAGTTTTAAAGAACGCTTCCAAATCTTTTCACTAACCTTTCATTTCCTTGCACCACACGAAAGAGATTTACACTGCTCACACGATATTATGTTGCGAACTAAACAAACACATACATATAGTTATTATCGCTTCATCCAAAATCACTTTGACCTCCACACACCATCTAGACAACCACACCATCGTTTCCAATTCATCAATTCAAAATACACTTCACCGTATTTCCTAAATTTCACATATTGTATTAAAGACACTAACCTCCATGGTATTCTTCGTAATTATGACCCCATAACCCAAATGTACATTTTCTGCCCCATCACCAAGACCTTCAACGCCGAAGAATCCCGACCCTTCCTTATCCCGCACGAGTTTGTACAACCTATAGAAATCCCAATTTTAGAATTCATCCACAACACTAAATTTAACCACAAATTATATAACTTAATCCAAAACACACCTTATGAGTTTGCAGTAGGCACTGAAGAACTAACCACTATTAAGGCACTTCAATTGCTTTGGCCACTGCTTCAAACTAAAAATATCATCCGCATCTTAGCTAAACTACTAACAACTTCAGAACTAATCCACGACATCTTCCCCCACGGTTTTTTCCCCGACGACTAACAGGTAAGTATGAATTAAGTAAATATTACTAACTAATTAAAATATTGAAAAAACTCACCATTCTTTATTCATGTTTTCTTTAGATTTTTAGCCTTCATCCTCGATCATCTGAAAAATTCACAAAAGAAAAATAAAAAATAGCAAACTTCTTCAAAATTGTTTAAAGACCCTATTAAACTTTTGCACCAACAATTAAAATAAATATAATACCAATGCAGTAAATTAATTTATAAAATTTTCCCCCAAAGCAGTAAATCTAATTATGATGAAAATTTGTATCTTAAAATTCCCCCATAACTAGCAATAAATTTCCAAATTCTATGCAGTAAATTAATACAATGCAATTGCAATACTAACCTTTTGATATTTTCATTCATTCGCACAGAAATTCTATCCACACTCGCACAGCTCGCCCACGAAGAATTGTTTAAAATAATGAATTTCAGTTTTAAGTTTTCACACTTAACAACTCTAACATATAATAACATGTTTCAAACTTTCCTTTAACCCGGTTGGAAAGGAATCATATACTAAACAAAACTAACCAACGCAGCTTACTAAATACCACAAATCATAGAATAACAGCATGACTAAGAAAAGGAAACCAACGGTACCCAAACCGGATTAACCCAGTTTAAAACTGGATAAATTATTCTTTTGAAGACTATTATAAAGTCTTAGAAAGAAATAATAAAACACAAAAAAGTCGAAAGACAAACCCATACCACAAACAATTTGATTTTTGAAAAAAGGACACAACCAACGAAACATAAGAAAAACCACAACAAACCCAACATAAAACGTTGTCACATAACAGGACCCCTCACAAAAACCGCATGAAATCATACTCCCACTCCTGGCCTAACCCACCAGGAAAGGACGTCCTGAGCATGCTCTATAGCCGGCCTAACCCACCGCGCTACATCCACGCTTTGTGACCACACCTTTATTTTTAATAAGAGCTACTCAAGGGTGAGTAACTCTTCAAAATAACCGAACTAAAACAAAAAGCTTTTGTGAAAACAACTAACTAAAATCATTATTAAAAAATATTAAACTAATAAAAGTTTTATAAAATGTAAAATCACATGATGCAATATATAGATCAGAATACAACACCAAGGACGAACATCAAAAGACAAGACGACCCCACTACACTCGAGAGAGAATGACCAACTACAATCGATATGCCGCTCACAATCACAACTCAAAGGATTTAGAGTACGACTTGACCTCGCAGAAAAGGATTTCATTGAACTAGACCAATGACCACCTCGATGACCCAAGTGTACGTACAGATCCGAGTAACCAGGCATCCCCTCCACGCACAATCTCCACGCCATTCCCAAGCTAGATCAGACACAAAAGAAGTTCTCCCCGAAGAACAGAAAAACCTGACATAGCCAACCATTCTGAAATCAGAATTGGTTTTGTTGCAGAGACTCAGTCGTTGTCACAAGAAGAACACAACGTCTTATGTCTCTAACTCCAGTTTCCTGGAACTTCCTAAACAAAAAGGAAACAAAGAAATATGATGTTCGCCAAATACCAACGTCCATCATCCATCCTTGAATTACAGAAGAACTGTTCTAAAAAACTCTGTAAAACCCGGATGGGTGGAACCTGATCTAAACTATATTTTATGATTGGATAAATTAAATGTTTTACCAATGTAAAGTATTTAATATTAACCAATCATGATCCATCTAACTAACAACCCACTTATTTGTAAGTGCTGAAGTTACTTGTAATTTCAGCACCAGAGAGATTTGAATTTAACTTAGAAATTAGTTGGACTCTCCCGAGCACTTCAGCAGCCGCAATAAACCAGTATACCCTAGATCTATTGAGCCTAGCAGAGACTAGTTAAACAACCTGAGACTAGATAGTATAAGAGTAAGATTAGGATCGGTATTAGACTAAGAAGTTGCACGAATCTATCCGGCCGAAAATAAGATAGCGTGACGAGCAGACGGTGTACCCTATCCGAAATTACTCTATGAGTTATACACTTCGGTCATAACTCATTACTGTGGTCGGATCGTCTGAGCTACTTTCACAAGAACCCGCTATACTGGCTCCAATTAATTGATTTGTTTCTTTTTTTATTTGAGATTGTATTAAAGAAAGTTTGTTTACCTTTCCACAGCAAGTGCTAAGCATAACTGCTTGAGGCCAGTAAGTAAATGTATCAGTTAGATGCCAGAGAAGCCAAATGATGCTGTCAAATTGCTCATTTTTGTCATGTTCATAGGTTGTTGCAGATTCGTCCGTTCTAGTTCGACAGCGTTTAGGTATAGGACATTTAAAATTTTAGTTTATTTATATTTCGACCTTGCAAGCTCGGACTTTCAAAAAATGTCTAAAATGGCAATTTTAAACTCCCATAACTTTACAAAAAATGATCACAGGTGAAATATCTTTTCAAATTTAAGCTCTGGACAGCAATAACTTTTGAATGATATAAGCAATTCTGTTAAAACGGCTAGTTTAAAAGTCAAAATTTGTCTGAAGAAAAAAACCTATCCCGAGCACAAATATTCTGCTACCTTCGTTACAAAAGTCGGAACAGTAAGAGAATATCTGCGAGTTGTTGGTAATTGCGCACCACGACCGTAAGGGAAAAAAGGGTGTTAAAAGTTATAATGATAAAATCAACTGTCACTTAAGTGAGTTCATCGGATTAGGTTTCACACATTTCGGATATCATATTGCAACTCAAGTCGAGATCCTGCTCAAAAACGGCTCAAGATTTGTGCACTTTGAGTGTTTTTAGGACGATTGCGCCTAACCGCTCAAAAACGGCAAGAAACGTTCAAACCGCTCAAATTTTGGGCTGTTTTGATTGAAACTTATTACCGAATTTATTCTTATTACCGGATGTATTCGTTTCGACACACACAGAATTAGCCCTATGAAAAACTGAACACTTAACTTTCCGTGATACCAAAATGTAAATTAAACTAAAATGTTTCTAAGATCCAAAAAAACTCGCCAATATATATTTTTAATTTCTCTCAATGTTATGTATCTCAAGACAAAAAAGACACTAGCACGAAATAAAATAAGGTACGGTTTATTCTAATTCTAATTCTAATAGGTTATCACAATTCTACTTTCAGCTGCCACGTGGATTACCAGTTAACATGTAAAAACATGACCTGCGAGTATTACTAAGTAATAGAAACTGGGTCTTATGCGTTAAACGGCCCAAAAATCAAAATTGAAGCAAAATGAAAACTAAAACTGAAACTGATCCTGATTGGCTAATATTAGCCAATCAAATTCGAGCAACTAGGTCAGCCATCAGCCATTTCGATTGATACTGAGATTAATCCTGATTGGCTCGTATAATATGTAATAACTGAAGTAATTGTATGTTGTCTGACTATTTCTGACTATTTTTCTATTTTTGGGCCCTTTAACGCATAAGACCCAAGAAACTAAAATGAGCTGTTTGAATTTCCTGAGTCGAGGCGCTCGATTTATGTATCGACTTTTGCGACATAAAATGGGTATTTTTTTTAAATTTCTCGACCAAATTATGACATGTTTCGACTTTTTCGACACAACAAACAAAGTGCTCAACTTTTCTCGACCCAGTTTTATATGAATATATGTATGTATGTATGTATGTATGTATGTATGTATGTATGTATGTATGTATGTATGTATGTATGTATGTATGTATGTATGTATGTATGTATGTATGTATGTATGTATGTATGTATGTATGTATGTATGTATGTATGTATGTATGTATGTATGTATGTATGTATGTATGTATGTATGTATGTATGTATGTATGTATGTATGTATGTATGTATGTATGTATGTATGTATGTATGTATGTATGTATGTATGTATGTATGTATGTATGTATGTATGTATGTATGTATGTATGTATGTATGTATGTATGTATGTATGTATGTATGTATGTATGTATGTATGTATGTATGTATGTATGTATGTATGTATGTATGTATGTATGTATGTATGTATGTATGTATGTATGTATGTATGTATGTATGTATGTATGTATGTATGTATGTATGTATGTATGTATGTATGTATGTATGTATGTATGTATGTATGTATGTATGTATGTATGTATGTATGTATGTATGTATGTATGTATGTATGTATGTATGTATGTATGTATGTATGTATGTATGTATGTATGTATGTATGTATGTATGTTGTATGTATGTATGTATGTATGTATGTATGTATGTATGTATGTATGTATGTATGTATGTATGTATGTATGTATGTATGTATGTATGTATGTATGTATGTATGTATGTATGTATGTATGTATGTATGTATGTATGTATGTATGTATGTATGTATGTATGTATGTATGTATGTATGTATGTATGTATGTATGTATGTATGTATGTATGTATGTATGTATGTATATGTATGTATGTATGTATGTATGTATGTATGTATGTATGTATGTATGTATGTATGTATGTATGTATGTATGTATGTATGTATGTATGTATGTATGTATGTATGTATGTATGTATGTATGTATGTATGTATGTATGTATGTATGTATGTATGTATGTATGTATGTATGTATGTATGTATGTATGTATGTATGTATGTATGTATGTATGTATGTATGTATGTATGTATGTATGTATGTATGTATGTATGTATGTATGTATGTATGTATGTATGTATGTATGTATGTATGTATGTATGTATGTATGTATGTATGTATGTATGTATGTATGTATGTATGTATGTATGTATGTATGTATGTATGTATGTATGTATGTATGTATGTATGTATGTATGTATGTATGTATGTATGTATGTATGTATGTATGTATGTATGTATGTATGTATGTATGTATGTATGTATGTATGTATGTATGTATGTATGTATGTATGTATGTATGTATGTATGTATGTATGTATGTATGTATGTATGTATGTATGTATGTATGTATGTATGTATGTATGTATGTATGTATGTATGTATGTATGTATGTATGTATGTATGTATGTATGTATGTATGTATGTATGTATGTATGTATGTATGTATGTATGTATGTATGTATGTATGTATGTATGTATGTATGTATGTATGTATGTATGTATGTATGTATGTATGTATGTATGTATGTATGTATGTATGTATGTATGTATGTATGTATGTATGTATGTATGTATGTATGTATGTATGTATGTATGTATGTATGTATGTATGTATGTATGTATGTATGTATGTATGTATGTATGTATGTATGTATGTATGTATGTATGTATGTATGTATGTATGTATGTATGTATGTATGTATGTATGTATGTATGTATGTATGTATGTATGTATGTATGTATGTATGTATGTATGTATGTATGTATGTATGTATGTATGTATGTATGTATGTATGTATGTATGTATGTATGTATGTATGTATGTATGTATGTATGTATGTATGTATGTATGTATGTATGTATGTATGTATGTATGTATGTATGTATGTATGTATGTATGTATGTATGTATGTATGTATGTATGTATGTATGTATGTATGTATGTATGTATGTATGTATGTATGTATGTATGTATGTATGTATGTATGTATGTATGTATGTATGTATGTATGTATGTATGTATGTATGTATGTATGTATGTATGTATGTATGTATGTATGTATGTATGTATGTATGTATGTATGTATGTATGTATGTATGTATGTATGTATGTATGTATGTATGTATGTATGTATGTATGTATG